>NW_026781336.1:300000-380000 GCF_030144855.1 Hypanus sabinus
GTCTACAATGTGGCTCCAATGTCATAACGATACATTTCTTATTCCTCATTTCCTCATTCCTATTAATAACCATATAACCATATAAACATATAACAATCACAGCACGGAAACAGGCCATCTAGGCCCTACTAGACCGTGCCGAACTCTTAATCTCACATAGTCCCACCTACTCGCACTCAGCCCAAAATCCTCCACTCCTTTCCTGTCCATATACCTATCCAATTTTACCTTGAATGACATAACTGAACTGGCCTCTACTACTTCTACAGGAAGCTCATTCCAATGACGGAAGAACAGTAGATATAGTGTACATGGATTTCTACAAGTCATTTGTTAAAATACACCATGCAAGGCTTATTGAGAAAGTAAGGAGGCATGGGATCTAAGGGGATGTATAAGATGATGAGAGACATTGAGGAAAGGGTGTGGAAGCCATAGAAAGATTGCAGAGGAGATTTACAAGGATGTTGCCTGGATTGGGGAGCATGTCTTATGAGAATAGATTAGGAAACTCGGCCTTTTCTCCTTGGAGCGACGGATGATGAGAGGTGACCTGACAGAGGTGTATAAATTGATGACTGGCTTTGATAGTGTGGATGGTCAGAGACTTTTTCCCAGGGCTGAAATGTTTACCACAAGAGGACACGAGTTTAAGGTGCTGGGGACTAGTTACACGGAAGATCTCAGTGGTACGTGTTATACGCAGAGAGTGGTGAGTGTGTGGAATGGGCTGCCGGCAACGGCGTTGGAGCCGGTTACAATAGGCTCTTTTAAGAGAATTTTGTATAGATACATGGAGCTTATAAAAAATGGAGGGTTATGTTTAAGCCTAAGAATTTCTAAGGTAGGGATATTTTGGGCGTAGATTTGTATGTTTTGCGCTGTAAGTTTTCTATGTTTCTATATTTCCACCCATAAAGCCTCACTTAGACAAGTTGTCTTGTCTGTTCTGACTGTGTTATGCGGTGACATTTTCTCAGCCCTGTAATGTCACTCCTCCTCCTGTAATTCCTCCAGTTTCTCACGTCTGAAAATAGTGAAACCCGAATAATCGTGCAGACCCGCTTGTCCCTCCTGCACCCTATTCTCAATAACGGCGACAATATCATAATTCAATGTGTTGATTCATCCCATCCCCCTGCACCTCCAGTTCAAGTACTCTACCAAAGACTCTTATGCACAGTCATGACAAACCTTCCCGCTAGGATATCAGTTCCCCTCCAGGTTATGTGCAAACGGTCTACCATCTCCTCTGTAGACATCCCACGTTCCTTAGAATAAACACAGTGAATTTTGAAGCCCTCCCAACTGCACCGTAACTTGAGCCACGTGCTAAACCCTATGGTCTTCCCAGGTCTGGGCACACTGGGACGGGTGGTGGGACACTCCTGTAATTTAATAGTTAAATCCCTGACCTCACTTTGCAGAACCATCTTCCCATACAAACCGATCTCGTTGCTACATATATGGACCAGGACGTCCAGCTGCTCACTCACCCACTTCGGAATCATAAAATCTTTTTGCAATTGCAGTTGAGCCTCTTTCCAATGCACTTAATTAAACTAAATTATTTCAATGTGTTAAGAAAGGGGGGGGGGGTCATAGAACATTGCCATTGAAATCCTCTCAATTCATATCTGACCCTATCGTACTCTTCATCCTCAAAATGTTTAATCAATATCGCATCAACTCAGTTTTGGGTCTCCTTCATAGAAACCATCTATTTCTTCCCTCCACAGTCGATTCAGTTTTTTGACAATGAGTTTTGAACGCTCTTATGCGCATTAAAGATTTGTTCACCTGATAATATATTTAATAGCTTTGATAAACCTGTGCGGTAAATATGGTCTTTCGTATAATCATTTTATTTTCAATACCTGCAGATTCTACATTTTGTCAAGGAAAAATTTCCCTCTTTTCCTGATCTACCACCTGCTATGTTGTGGGACACTCACTCGTCGCATTAATAATAAAGGGCTGATCTCTGTACTATACTCGCAGCTGATGTCTTTGGGAGTTCAAGATCTAAACAAAACTACGACTAGCTGGGAGGATGACCTTGGTCTGGATCTGGCTGAGGAATATTGGTCAAAAGCATTGAATACGGTTCATTTCTCGTCATCATGTGCTAGACTGGGGCTCATACAATTTAAAGTTTTACACAGTACATTTAAGTAAAGCCAGTCGTGCTGACATATATCCTGGGACAGACGCTGGCTGTGACAGGTGTTCCTTCACTCCGGCTAGTTTAGTGCATGCAGTTTGGTCTTGCCCTCGGCTTGATGGCTACTGGGCACAGGTTTTGTTTAAATTATCAGTGAGGTTTTGGGGGTGACACTGAAACCTTGCCCGCTTATAACTGTATTGGCTGTGGCAGATGTTGTTTTGGGTTTCAATGCAAACAAGTCGGATATCATTTCACCTACATCGCTGTTGGCCCGTAGGAGAATCTTGCTGGTCTGGAAATCTGCACCTCCCCCATCTGCTGCTGATTGGTTTGAGGACTTAATGTTTTTTTTTTCTGAAATTAGAAATTATTAAATTCACTCTGAGGGAAACTGTGAATAAGTTCTATTCGAACTGGGAGACTTTCGTGTCACATTTTGGGAGTCTTAAGTAATAACCTACCAGTTGAGGCCATGTGATTGTACTTGGGAATTTGCTTCCCTTTTACCACGCATATGGTTTACCTCACTGGCTGGTTGATGAATTATAATATGAGTGCATTCTAGATCATCTGAGATGGTGCAGATGTGTGTGGGACTTCGTCTTGAAGTAGTGTGGGGGTGAGGCTGTGAAATGTCCGTACTTGTATTTGTGAATTGTTGTATTGTAAATACATTAGCTGTCATTGGATGCTCGGGGAAGGTGGGTGCGGGGAGGTTTGTTTCGGGGTAAGAAAGAAAAGCAAAATGGAGAATATGTAATCCATTATGTATTCTATATTGTGCCGTTCCTTCAGTAAAATATATTATTAAAAAAGAATCGTAGAGAAGGAATGGTGGGTTGTGAAAAGAGGAAGGAGGAGGAGAGTGAGGCCACAGAAAGGATGTTCAGATTCAGCCGTTGGTGCAGAACGTGTGAGGCGCCATTTTCTTGTTCCCTATCTTTGTTTGGAGTCTGCTTAAATGCCGAAAGCTACTGACCCATGGCCAGGAGTCAAAGACAGAGTGAGAATTCCTCCATACAATCCCATCACACACTCCTGGAAACATACACTGAGTAACGCTCCCTCCTCAACGATCAACAGGCCCCCGGGATCATACACAGAGTGCAACTCCCTCCATATTGTTTCAACACACACTCTGGGGTCACACACAGAGTGAGGCTCCGTCCAATCCTTCCAAACGCACAGATCCTGGGTCTGATAACCAGCGAAGCTCCCTAAGCATTATCCCATCACACTCCCGGGGTCAGACATGTGAAGTACCTTCCGCATCATCGCAGTTCACCCTACCGGAGTCAGCAAAAGTACGTAACTCACTCCCTCCTCCGTTCTCCCTACTCACCAATACCCATCATTCGGCTTTCCAGTCGTCATGAATTGTGTGTGTCTCTCGGAGACTGCGACTGTGTGTGAGCGGATTGTGTGCTGCCGTTAGAGGAAGGAAGGGGAGGAGAGAGGAGGCCAGGGAAAGGGTGGTGAGAATGCAAACACTGATGCAAGTGCTGTGGAATCACATGACCGGCCTGTGCATGCAGAGTTGTGGAGAGATTCAGTTCCTGGCGATCGATATCCATGCTACGAGGACAGGTGAAACACCAGCCATCATCTCTCCCTCATACTCCGCACAACTGCCTATGTCACAGAGTGGGAGAGGAGTGGAGGGACGACCTAGATGGGAAGCGTTTAGAGGGTGGAGTGTATCACGTTGACGGGGCGGGGCGTATGGGTACGGACTGGATGGTGGAGAAGGCGAAGTGTGCAGGAGAGGATGTGGGTCACGGAGACTGGGTTACTTGTCGGCGAGGGATGGATGACGTAGACGGGAGTGATGTACTGATGTTTGACTATAACTGGGAATAGTGTAGGGGTAGGGTGATGGAGTCGGGGAGTGGTTTTGGAAAAGGAGATTGTTATGCATCCGGGGAGTACTTTATTCGGGTTACAGTTCATGTCCGGTCTCTGTGTTGGCATCGTTGTGTGGTTAGATCCTGCTGTGTGGCAGTGTGTCAGTGTGTCAGTATCAAGATGAGGGGCGTGTTCCTGTCAGATGTGGGTTCTGGCAGTGACACCGAAACACTTTCAGTGTCCCATTGAAGAATATCTCCGCGTCACAGTGAGGGTTGTGTGCCTCGTTCATAGCTTATGCAAACGGTACTGGTCCAAATGCAATTAAATCTCACTAATATCTGTCGTGTCAGGCTTAGAGGCGTTGACCCCTGACATGAGAGCATCTCCCCTTCAAACAATACTTCCTGCATTGGAATGTACGCAGCTCAGAACAGGAGTTCCAGCAGGCTCAACCTTTGCTTCTTGATTTTTCAGAATTCTAGTTAATACTACCACTCTCAAATTTTAATGGCAAACCTTACCGCTGGGATATTAGTTCGATTCCAATTCAGGTGTAAATTGAGTTACTCATGGAAGATGAAATGAAGGAGTTGAGCAAGGTGGGGGCGGTGATGCGTGGCCTCAAAATGTTTGTATGTGCTGCCACCTGGTGTTCACTCGGCAGAATACAATCTCTTTTGTGAATGCCCAGCGGCATCAAGCTGCAGAAATGTGTGAGTGTGTGTGTGTTAATCCGTGAAAGTATTTTAGTGATATCCTAGATATGTTTGTTATCTTTATATTTGATGCATATTATGTGCGCTGCAACACTAACTCTTCAGCCACATATTAAACTGAATGTTCTTTCTCATTTTCGCCACACCTGCACATAAATAAGTTTGGAGAACCGGCTCCCTTTTCCTACCTATATACTGGTGACTATAACAACCGCATACCATCGAGGAATCTCGGTATCGTCCACAGCACCTCTTTTCCGTTCCCCTAACAAAGACATTCCTATCGATACAGCTCGTCAGATTTCACCCCATTCATTGATGAACCACAGGCCCATAGTTAGTTTCAGAGACCTGACCGGTGAGACTTTCTCCTGCTTGGTCAGTTGCACCTCTCTCCTCCCATTCAGAAGAACCCGGTTTGTGGTCGCTCAGCGTCCGGTCGGGGTTGTGTCCAACTCATGGTGAGGGATGTGTTGGTATCACGGTGACAGCTGCGTGGCTCGCTCACTGACTATGCTGTCTGTGAAGTGGATATTCTCTGTGTTCCAAATTCTATCGTCAAAGTCCTTGATTTACCCCACCACCTTCTCTGCACCATCGATGAGCCTGTCTGTCTTTTTGCCCCTCCTGCAGAGCAGTGAACGTAAATCACCGAACAGAGCAGACTCTACTGCCTACAATATTGCGATATGCCAGTTGAGCTAAATCACTTCTGACTGCACAAGAAACATTTCCCTGCATTCCCTGCTCATTAACGTCCCTGTCAAAGAGGCACACGAACCCCTCTCTCCCGGAGTTTGTCAATGAATCCCATGTGGCCTTAACGCCGCCCCTCAAATTCGAACACTTCCTGCTTCATCAAGACTAATACAACGGAAACCGGGAATGTTGTGCTAACGCTCCTGCCCTCCCTGCAACGGCGTCTCACTAATGTCTACAATATCATAATGCCAGCGGTTGTCCCCTTCCCTGAGCCCGTCGGTCTTTCGTACAATACTTCCCGCATTGAAACGGAGGCAGCGCAGAACATGAGTCCCAGCAGGCTCAACATTTTGGTTCCCCACGTTTTCTGTGGACTTAACAACATCTGTCCCAACGAACACTCCACTATCTGTTTTGGCATTCTGTTCTTCATCCCCCTGCATCTCCAGTTCAATCCCAACTCCTCCCCCTCTTTAATGGTAGAACTTCCCCCTGGGATATTAGATCCAGTCCAGTCCAGGTGGAAACGGTGAGATTTGCTCAATGGTGGAGAAAATGAAGTGGCTGCTGAACGTGGGGGCGCTGTGTTGCGGCCTCCAGGCAGGTGTATGTGCCGCCCCCTAGTGTTCACTCGGCAGAAGACAACCTTTGTTGGTGTCGAATCCAGATTCCGGTTTCATTCAGTGGACCCCGGGACTCAAGCTGCGTTGTGGCCTATTTTAAGCCTTACATATTATAGGTGTTTCTGCACCTTGCTCCTGGAGTAAAGCTGTTTCGTCTGGCTGCATTTATGGCTATTCATGTAAGATTGACTGAAAATTCAACTTAGATTGTATTGAAATAGACCTATACAGTAGTCGCACCTTCCTTGGAAGAGGACCCAGCGATCCAGCTATCAGAAGCTGCGACAACTGCGCCACGTGTTAATCGGTGTTGTCTTCCAATTTCTGGAATTGCAATTACCAAACTTGGCCTGCTCACCCTCCCAGGTAAGAGTGCAAAGGACCCGCTCAAAATGATAGTGTCCCAAATACTCTGGAGGCCAAATGCCATCCAGGAATCTCTCGGTGGCACACATAACTCACAGGTAGGTAGGGTAGATAAGAAAGCTTATGGAGTGTTAGCTTTCATAAGTCGAGGGATATAGTTTAAGAAACGAGCAGTAATGATTCAGCTGTATAAAAATCCGGTTAGGCCAAACTTGGAGTACTGTGTCCAGTCTGGTCAGCTCACTACAGGAAGGATGTGGAAGCATTGGAGAGGGTACAGAGGAGATTTACCAGGATGCTGACTGGTTTAGAGAGTACGGATCATGACCGGAGATGAAAGGAGTTAGTGCTTTACTCTTTGGAGAGAAGGAGGATGAGTGGTGGCATGATAGAGACACGAGGTATCCTCTTAATACATGATATTAGGAGGAATAGATAGAGTGGACAGCCAGCGACTCTTCCCCAGGACACCACTGTAGAATACTAGAGGACATGGCTTGAAGTTAAGGAGTGGAATCTTCAAGGGGGATATTCAAGAAGGTTTTTCACTCAGAGAGTGTTTGGTGCGTGGAATGCACAGCCTGAGTCAGTGGTGGAGGCAGATACACCAGTAACATTTAAGAGACTACTAGACAGGTATACAGAGGAATTTATAGTGTGGGGTTATATGGGAGGCAGTGTTTAAGGTTCGGCACAACATTGTGGGCAGAAGGGCCCGCACTGTGCTGTATTGTTCTATGTTTCTATGTTCTTCTAATCCCCTAACAAATGATCCCCAATCGCACAGCTCTCCTCATCGACACCCACCTCCCCCACTTCCGTTCTGAACCACAGAGCCAATATCAGTGCCAGACACCTGATCTGAGATACTTCCCTCTACCGGGTCATTTGACCCCTCCCCCAATCCAAAAGCATACAAAGTGATAGACCTGTTATTGTGGGGGTTGGCCACAGGGGGATCACTGTACTGGGCCTGTCTGTTTAAACATTTTTCATCGGCCTGACTGTCACCCAGTTTCCTGTGACCTGCACAATCTGTCTAACTTCCTCACAATAAGTCCTCCCTATCAGCCCCAGGTTTCCCAAATGATCCAGTTCCACTTCCAGCCCCTTAATGTTAGAAACAACAGTCGGATGACCTTCGCACAGGTGAAGTTGTCAGAGACTCTTCAGGTCTCCCTGCCGTCACGCGTCCTGCAAGAGGAGCATTTAACTCTCCGAACAGGCATGCTTACTGTTCAAACTGTGCAATTATAAATAAGGACACAATACATAAACAAAAACAAATCCACCAACAGTAGCCCCTGGCTTACCTGATTTCCCCTTGTTAATCAACGCGCCTCGCTGATTGGTTTTTATTCAAACAAACGCGAGGGGCTGCTTTCTAAAGCACACTTCACTTCCCGCTCCGGAGCTCTGATTGGAGGCTGTCGCCACGCCGTAATTACATGAGTCTATGACACCCAGAGAGTGGGGACACGTTCAAGCAATCTCACCAGAAACTCCTGAAATCAGGCACTGAGTGACGCTCCCTAAGCATCGATACATCACACAGTGTCGGGGTTAGAAAAGCCGTGAAGTTCCCTCGGCGCTCCGATCCAACACAACAAATTTAGCAGTAGTAAAAAACACATTTTCTGAGACAGACGCTGAATGAATCTCCCTCCACACCGTCCCATCACACACTCCTCCCGGGGTCAGACACAGAGTGAATCTCCCTCCACACCGTCCAATCACACACTCCCCCAATCAGACACAGAGTGAAGCTCACTCCACACCGGCCCATCACACAGTCCCGGGATCAGACTCAGAGTGAATCTTCCTCCACACCGTCCCATCACACACATCCGAGATCAGACACAAAGAGTGAATCTCCGTCCACACCGTCTCATCACACACTACTGGTGTCAGACACAGAGCGAATCTCCCTCCACACCATCCCATCACACACATCCGAGATCAGACACAGAGTGAAGCGCCTTCAACACCGTCCCAACACAGACTTCCGGGGTCAGACACAGAGTGAATCTCCACCCCCCCCCCCCACCCCACACTGTCCCATCACATACTCCCGGGTTCAGACAGCGAAATTGAGTTACAGAGAAAGGTTGAATAGGATTTTATTCCATGGAGCGTAGGAGAACCAGGAGTGATTTGATAGCGGCGTATGCAATTATGATAGGAATGCAAGCAGGTTTGTTCCACTGAGGCCGGGGGAGAAAAAAAAGAACAGAGGTCATGGGTTAAGAGTGAAGAGGGGAAAGTTTAAAGAGAACATCAGAGGGGGCTTCTTCGCGCAGAGAGTGTGGGAGTGTGAAATGAGGTGCCAGATGTAGTGGTGAATGCGGGCTCACTTTTGACATTAAAGAAAACATGTACTGATATATGGATAGCAATAACATATAGGTCAGACAAAGACAGACCGCGGATATTTTGAGGAATTATTCGAAAGAGTACTGTTAATTTTTTAGGTTGTAAATTATTTTGAAGTACTTCATAAATTGTAGAAAAACTGACTTCAAAATCTGTTCCAGTATAGAACAAGATCAAAATATGTAGGTCAGTGTGCTGTCTCAGTTTTACATCTATCAGTATAACTATAAGCAATAGGAAATATTTTCATTTTTCTGAGTCTATTTCAATCTTTTATTTTTATTGATTTAAAAGCATAAGGGTAAATGCAAGTCAGAGGAGAAGTTATCGCAAATACATACGTCAATAAAAGTACAAAGAAAGGAATATACACTAACAAAATCTTGTATTGTATAATATTGAGCTGAGAAAAAATGAACAACAGCTCCTCTTAACAATTTTTAGACAAAAAGACTCAAATGTAATTATGTAAATTTTTAAATTGAATCAGCGAATGACCAGCACAAATCGAAGCAGAGTTAACCAACTTCAGAATCCGCATCCAGTCCTCCGTCATAAAAGTCAAATTAAGTTCCTTCTCACAATCTTGTTTAACCTTAAATAAAGGGCGCTTATCCCATTCTAATAATAAATGATAAATTCTTCCAATGGATCCCTTCCTCAAAGGATTCTTGCTCGTAATAGTATCTAAAACGTTGGCATACAATATGTAAGGAGCAATACTTAAATATTTTTGACAAAACACCAAAAAATTGTAAATGTCACTTACAAAAATGATACAAGGATGGAGGTTTTGCATTGCCTACTTTAACAATGCTGCATTACTCGGCTGCTTATGTCTGATATATGTCCTTTTGGTTACAATGGGTGAATAAGAACAAGCGGCCAATTGCCGTAGATATGGAATTCAAAGCTGTGAAACAGTTTGATTTAACGTCGTTATTGAGCGCTGCTCTACCTATACAATTAGCTAAAGTTGCTAATTTTTTACACCTTGCGATAAGGTATTCTTCACAAATTTGGCTCCAGTTCTGTATTTGTTTAATCTTGAAAAAAAAAACGTTGTAATGTAGCGGTGTGCTACATGCAGCGCTAAAATTACGACACGGAGTCGGTAACTCCAGTCGAAGAAAAAAACATTATTCGAAATACCCAGCCTTGCTTTTAAGCCTCCCTCAACCTGCCCCCGTGGCGCAGAGGCTCCAAAGCTCTGTGCTCGCAACGCCCCGTAGGCTATCTCCCTTAGCCGGAACGCTGGCTAATTCTGAACCGGTTCGGATGTACCAGGAAATGGGTCGCCACATAACCCCGCCCCCCATAACCGGAGATACACCCTCCAATGTCCACAGTCTGGGCCGGAACCTGTTTGGGAGGTCGGCCTCTGCGCCGCGGTGCCGGAAACTCGACCGGTTGCGCCAGGTCCACTTGGGCCGGTTTGAGTCGGTCCACCTTGAAAACCTCCTCTCTCCCCCCAACGGCCAGCACGAACGTGGACCCGTTGTTCCGGAGCACCATAAACTGCCCCTCGTAGGGATGTTGTAGCGGTGGCCGATGCAAGCACCTTCGTACAAACACAAACTTACAGTTCTGCAGGTTTTTGGGTACGCAGGTCGGGTTCTGCCCATGCTGCGAAGTGGGTATGGGAGTCAGGTTGCCGAGCCTCTCGCGTAGTCTGCCCAGGACTGCTGCGAGTTCTTCCTCTTGCCCCCTTGGGGCTGGTATGAACTCCCCGGGGACGACCAGGGGACAACGACTCGGCAGACGAGGCATGCAGATCGTCTTTGGGCGCCGTGCGGATGCCGAGTAGGACCCAGGGAAGCTCGTCCGCCCAGTTGGCTCCTCGCAGGCGGGCCATGAGGGCCGACTTCAGGTGACGGTGGAAACGCTCCACTACCCCGTTCGACTGTGGGTGGTAGGCAGTGGTGTGGTGCAGCTGAGTCCCCAGAAGCCTGGCCATAGCTGACCACAGGCTGGAAGTGAAATGGGGGCCTCTGTCGGAGGTATTGGCACACCAAAGCGAGATATCCAGGTGGCGATCAGTGCCCGGGCGCAAGATTCGGAGGTGGTGTCGGTGAGCGGGATCGCCTCCGGCCATCTTGTGAACCGGTCCACGGTAGTCAGGAGGTGCCGCGGTCCTCCCGACACTGGCAGAGGGCCCACGATATCCACATGAATGTGGTCGGAACGCCGGTGGGCGGGGTGGAACTGCTGCGGTGGGGCTTTGGTGTGTTGTGCACCTTGGCCGTCTGGCAGTGCATGCACGTTTTGGCCCATTCACTGACCTGCTTGCGGAGTCCCTGCCAAACGAACCTGCTGGAAACCATCCGGACAGTTGTCCGGATGGGGGGATGCGCCAAGTTATGAATGGAGTAGAAAAGGTGTCGCCGCCAAGGTGCCGGGACAACGGGACGGGGCTGGCCGGTGGCGACGTCAGAGCAGGGTCCTCTCTCCTGGACCTATGGGGAGGTCCAGGAGCTGCAAACCGGAGACTGCGGTTCTGTAACTCGGAATCTCCTCATCTGCCTGCTGTGACTCTGCCAGCGACTCAAAGTCTACTCCTTGGGAAAGGGCATGAACGGTAGGGCGAGAGGGCGCATCCGCCACGACATTGTCCTTACCCGAGACGTGCCGGACATCCGTCGTGTATTCAGAGATGTAGGACAGGTGGCGTTGCTGGCCGGACGACCAGGGGTCGGACGCATTCGTAAACGTAAAGGTAAGCGGTTTGTGGTCCGTGAACGCGGTGAAGGGCCGACCTTCTAGGAAGTACCTGAAATGCCGGATTGCCAGGTAGAGCGCCAACAGTTCCCGGTCGAAAGCACTGTACTTGGGCTCGGGTGTTTTGCAGGTGTTTGCTGAAAAACCCCAGGGGTTGCCAGCGACCTGCGATGAGTTGCTCCAGCACCCCACTGACTGCCGTGTTGGATGCGTCCAATGTGAGGGCGTTAGGGGCGTCCATTCTGGGATGTACTAGCATTGCGGCGTTCGCCAAAGCTTCCTTCGTTTGAACGAAAGCGGCGGCGGACTCCTCGTCTCAGGTAATGTCCTTGCTCGGACCCGACATCAGCGCGAACAGGGGGCGCATGATCCGGGCAGCTGAAGGGAGGAAGCGGCGGTAGAAATTGACCACACCTACGAATTCCTGAAGACCTTTGATCGTGGTGGGTCGGAGAAAGTGGCGGACCGCATCTACCTTAGCGGGCAGAGGGGTTGCCCCGTCTTTAGTAATCCTGTGGCCCAGGAAGTCAATGGTATCGAGTCCGAACTGGCATTTGGCGGGGTTGATTGTAATACCGTACTCACTCAGTCGGGCGCCGAGTTGACGGAGGTGGGACAGATGCTCCTGACGACTGCTGCTGGCTATGAGGAAGTCATCCAAATAGATGAACGCGAAGTCCAGATCCCGTCCCACCGCGTCCATTAACCGTTGGAACGTCTGTGCGGCATTCTTCAGGCCGAACGGCATGCGGAAGAACTCGAAAAGGCCAAACGGGGTGATGAGAGCCGTTTTGGGGACGTCGTCAGGATGCATCGGTATTTGATGGTACCCTCGGACGAGGTCGACCTTGGAGAAGATCCGTGCGCCGTGCAGGTTTGCTGCAAAGTCCTGAATGTGCGCCACAGGGTAGCGGTCCGGTGTGGTAGCCTCGTTCAGCCTGCGGTAGTCGCCGCACGGTCTCCAGCCTCCCGTCGCTTTGGGCACCATGTGCAGGGGGGAGGCCCATGGGCTGTTGGACCGCCGGATGATCCCCAATTCCTCCATCCTCTGGAACTCCTACTTCGCCGGTCGGAGCTTGTCCGGGGGAAGCCGCCGAGCGCCGGCGTGGAGGGGTGGTCCCTGGGTCGGGATGTGGTGGTGTACGACGTGTCTGGGCATGGCCGCTGTGAACTGCGGTGCCAGAACCGATGGGAAATCCGCCAGGACCCTGGTGAAGTCGTTGTCGGACAGCGTGATGGAGCAGAGGTGAGGGGCTGCAACCCTGCACCCAGGGAGAACGTCTGAAAGGTCTCGGCGTGTACCAGTCTCTTCCTGGGCAGGTCGACCAGTAGGCTGTGAGCTCGCAAAAAATCCCCGCCCAGAAGCGGTTGGGCTACGGCGGCCAGTGTAAACTCCCACGTGAAGTGGCTGGAGCCGAACTGTAGCTGCACCTGACGGGTGCCATCTTTCCTTACTGTGCTGCCATTCACGGCCCTCAGGGAAGAGCCGGTGCCCTGCTGCTGGTGTCGTAACTCGTCGGAGGTAAAACGCGGATCTCAGCCCTAGTATCGACCAAAAACCGGCGTCCCGACCTTCTATCCCACACATACAGGAGGCTATCCCGATGGCCAGCCGCCGTAGCCATCAGCGGCGGCTGGTCCTGGCGTTTCCCGGGAACTTGCAGGGCGGGCGACAACGGCGGGCTTCTGCGCCCCACCGCTGGTGGTAGAAACACCAGAGTTCATTGGGCCGGGGGTTGGCGGGCTCTGCGGCCGGGCCTGGACTGGTTTGCTGCCGGTAGCGTGGCTGGGAGATCTGTGCGATGGACGCCCCGCTCACCTTTTTGGCGTTCCACAGCAAGTCCGCCCGGGCTGCCACCTTCCGGGGGTCACTGAAATCCGCGTCGGACAGCAGCAGGCGTATGTCCTCGGGCAGCTGCTCCAGGAATGCCTGCTCAAACATGAGGCAGGGTGTGTGTCCGTCGGCCAGAGACAACATCTCATTCATTAAAGCCGATGGAGGTCTGTCGCCTAAGCCATCCAGGTGCAGTAAACGGGCAGCCCGCTCGCGCCGTGAGAGTCCGAAAGTCCTGAGGAGCAGGGCTTTGAATTCCGTGTACTTGCCGTCTGCCGGGGGCGACTGTACGAACTCCGCGTCCTGGGCCGCTGTGTCCTGGTCGAGGGAGCTCACCACGTAGTAGTAGCGGGTGTCTTCTGAGGTGATCTGGCGAACGTGGAATTGGGCTTCGGCTTGTTGGAACCATAGGTTCGGGCGCTGTGTCCAGAAACCCGGCAGTTTCAATGAAACCGCATGGACAGAGGCGGCGTCGGTCATTTCTGGTCCAAAAATCGTTTGGACCGTCGGGGTAGCGGTGTGCTACACGCAGCACTAATATTACGACACGGAGTCGGTAACTGCAGTCGAAAGAAAAAACTTTATTCGAAATCTTCAGCTTCACTTTAAGCCTCCCTCGTGGCGCAGAGGCTCCCAAGCTCTGTGCTCGCAAACCCGCGTAGGCTATCTGATTGTGAGTCGGTTCGGATGTGCCACGAAATGTGTCGCCACAATACGTATTTGAGATAACTTCTCCTCTGACTTGTATGCTTTTTAATCAATAAAAATAAAAGACTGCAATAGACTTAGACTCAAAATAAACAAAACGGCAGTCACGATATCCAAAGTGTGAATCACAAACCACAGAGTTAAAAATGGACTACCTGCGGTTGAGCACTGAGTGCTCAGAACACTCCATTTAATTACTGACATTCCAGGAAGGATTGTGACAGGTAGAAATTGGCAGTCCGAGTCTTAAAGTGAAAGTTACAGCGAAGCACACTCCAAATGAGGCCTCTCCGTTTTGCGTCATCCCATCCATCCTCTAAACTCGTACCCGACTCTGTAACTCCCTCCGTCCTCTGCACAACTCTCCATGCTAGTCACTCCCACTTCACCTACTCTTCCCCACCCCGTCTACGCCAAACACTCTCTTTTCCTTATTCTCGGTTCCAGTCAATCTATCCCTTACTATCACCCTTGACCATTTCCATAACCCCCTCGCTCTTCTACACACCGCCAGTTTCTGCCACCATCCAGCAGTGCCTGCACCTTTCCCTGTATCATTAGGCCCCTGATTCACCCCCACCCCCGACTCCCTTAGTCGTCAACCACTTGTTCCCCGACGAGCAAACTCGCCACAGTGAGTCAGGATATCCACTGCATCACATCTCTCCCACTTTTCCGTCAGACCTTAACTTCCACACACACAGTCGCCATTATCGCTCCTTCCCCTGCACCTCTCGCCTTCTCCAGTATCCCCCGTAGAGCCATAGCATCATGGAATATTACAGCACAGAAACAGGCCTTTTGGCCTTCCCTGGTCCTACCGATCCATTTTTCTGCATAGTCCGACCGACCTGCACCTGGAACATATCTGTACACACCCCTCTCATACTTGTACCTGTCCAAGTTTTCTTAAATGTTAAAAGTAAGCCCGCATTTACCACTTCATCTTACAACCCATTCCACACTCCCACCACTCTCTGTGTGAAGAAGTGCCGCCCCCAATGTTCCCTTTAAACTTTTCCCACTTCACACTTAACATGTCCTCTGTTTTTTTTCCCTCCCCAATCTCTGTGGAAAAAGCCTGCTTTCATTCATTCTATCTATACCCATGTTTAATTTTATAGACCTCTGTCAAGTCTCCCCTCATTTTTCTACGCTCTACGAATAAAGTCCTAACCTAGTCAATCTTTGTCTGTAACTCAGTTTCACAAGACCGGGCAACATCGCTGTAAACCGTGCCTGCATTCTTTCAACCTTATTAATGTCCCTCCTATAAATCGGTGACCAAAACTGCACACAATACTCCAAATTCGGCCTCACCAATGCTTTACACAACCTCACCATAAAATTCCAACTCTTATACTCAATACTTTGATTGATAAAGGCCAATGTACCAAAAGCTCTCTTTACTACCCTATCTATCGTATGACGGCACTTTTAGTGAATTTTGTATCAGCATTCCGAAAGCCCTCTCATCTACGGTACTCCTCAGTGCCCTAAAAGTTAGCTTTTATGTTCTACCTTGATTTTTCCTTCCAATGTGCAATACCTCACACTTGTCCGTAGTTAACTCTATCTGACAATTTTCAGCCCATTTTTCCAGCTCGTCCAGATCTCTCTGCAAGTTTTGAAAACCTTCCTCACTGACCAATACTCCTACAGTCTTTGTATCATCAGCAAATCTGCAGGTCCAATGCACCACATTATCATCCAGATCATTGTTATAGATGACAATCCTCCACTACGAGTCTCTGGCTTCCCCCAGTGAGCCAATGTCTAATCCAATTTACTACCTCATCATGTATACCTAGCGACTGAATCTTCCTAACTAACCTCCCATGCGGGACCTTGTCAAAGGCCTTACTGAAGTCCATGTATACAACATCCACTGTCTTTCCTTCATTTCCTTTCATTGTAACCTCCTCCGAAAACTCTAATAGATTTGTAAAACTTGACCTACAATGCACAAAGCCGTGTTGACTCTCCCTGATAAGTCCCTGTCTATCTAAATACTTTTATATCCTATCCCTAAGTAATCCTTCCAATAATTGATCCGCTACCGACGTCAAGCCTACCGGCCTATAATTTAACGGATTACATTCAGGGTCTTTTTTAAACAACAGAACAACATGAGATATCTTCCAATCCTCCGGCACCGGTCTGGGTGTGGGAGTGACAGATGGAATACAGTGCCGGGAAGTACATGGGCATGCAACTTAGTGGAAGAAATAAAAGTGTACACTATTTTCTAAACGGAGAGATGATTCAACAATCTACGGCGCAAAGGGATTTAGGAGTGCTCGGGCAGGATTCCCTCAGTAATATTGTTACGTACCCCGTAACAGGGCGTCTGACCAGCAGAGAGAGAAGAATCCGTTGGAGGCTGGTGGTACCAAACTAAAGGTGTTTATTAGTAAATATGTATGGATGGGCCAAGGACATAGGGTAACAGAGGAAATAAAACAGATTGACATTAGGAAGGAAACGGTGACTGATGGGACTGAAGGCTGACAAATCCCCAAGTCCAGATGGTCTACATCCTAGGGTACTAAAGAAGGTGGCCCTGGAATTTGCAGATGCATGGGTAATCATTTTCCAATGTTCCTTAGATTCAGGATCGGTTCCTGAGGATTGGAGAATGGCTAATGTTATCCCACTTTGTAAGAGAGGAGGGAGGGAGAAAACAGAGAACTATCCACATGTCAGCCTAACATCAGTAGTGAGGAAGAAGCTAGAGTCAATTATTAATGATGAAATAGTGGCATATCTAGAAATCATGCTTGACGAATCTATTGGAGTTTTTCGAGGATGTAACCAGGAAGTTAGACAAGGGAGATCCAGTGGATGTAGTATACCACGATTTTCAGAAGGCATTTGATAAGTTCCCACATAGGAGATTGGTGGGTAAAATCAAAGCTCATGGCATTGGTGGGAAAGCATTGACATGGACAGAAAACTGGTTGGCAGTTAGAAAGCAAATGGTAGCGGTGACTGTGTGCTTCTCGGAATGGCAGGTGGTGATTAGTGGGGTGCCACAGTCCTTGGTATTGGGACCACAGCTGACTACGATTTACATAAACGATTTAGATGAAGGCATTGAGAATAACATCAGCAGATTTGCTGATGATACTAAGCTGGGTGGCAGTGTGACATGGGATGAAGATGTTAGGAGAATTCAGGGTGACTTGAATAGGCTGGGTGATTGGGCAGATACTTGACAGATGGCGTTTAATATGAATAAGTGTGAGGTTATCCACTTTGGGAGTAAGAACAGGAAGGCAGATTATTCTCTGAACGGTGTAAAGTTAGGTAAGTGAGAAATACAAAGAGATCTAGGAGTCCTTGTTCATCAGTCGCTGAAGGTGGCTGATCAAGTGCAGCAGGCAGTGAAGAAGGCTAATGGAATGTTGGCCTTTATTACAAAGGGAATTGAGTACAAGAGCAAGGAAGTCATCTTCCATTTGTACATGGCCCTGGTGAGACCACACCTGGAGTATTATGTACAGTTCTGAGATAACCAACTTGCCCCTCTGGCAACCAAGTCTAAATAATGGCTAAACAACCATGCTTCCAGTCGTTGGCCCCGACCCTGAGCTCATCTACCTTTCGTACAATACTTACTGCTTTGAAATGGACGCAGCTCAGAACACGAGAGCCAGCGGGCTCAACATTTTGGTCTATCTGAGGTCTTAACAACATCTGTCCCGACAATGACTCCACCATCTGTTTAAACATTCTTATTATCATCCCTCTGCAAGTTTAGCTTAAGCAACACAGTGACCACATTTTCTAATGGCAAACCTACCCGTTGGGATATTAGTTCCACTTCTGTTCAGGTGTAAACTGAGAGAGTTGCCCGATGGCGGAGCAAATGAAGGAGCTGCACAAAGAGGGGCGGAGTAGCGCGGCCTCCAGGCGGGATTCTGTGTTGCTCCCAGTGTTCGCTCGGTGGAAGGAAAGCTCAGTTGTTGTAGTTTGTCCATTTCAGTGGCTTTTAAAGTGCCTAGGACCTCAAGCTGATTATATATGTGTGTGCGTGTGTAGATAGATTGTAGAGTATTTCACTGATATCCTACATATGTTTGCTATCGCTCTACTTTATACATATTATATGTACCTTTTCCCTTGTGTGACAGTTGGTATTGTGTTTTGCATTTAGGCCCTGGTGGTCATGTGCGAAGGAATTGCAAATAATCTTAAATTGAATCGCTTTGCAATGAAATGAAACCGTCTCTTCTGCAGAGGTCGCACCTCCCGAGGAAGAGAGCCCGGTGATACACATATCCGGAGACCTTGTTGCAACCCTAGCATTTCAGCCACGTTTTAAACTGAATGTTCTTTCTAATTGTCGTCACACCTGCACATACATAAGTTTGCAGAACCGGCTCCCTTCTCCTACCTGTATGCTGGTGACCACGTACCATCGAGGAATCTCGTTCTCGTCCACAGTATTTTATTTCCATTCCCCTAACAAAGATGACTCTATCGATACAGCTTGCATTATCTCACCCCATTCATTTCTGAACCACAGAACCATAGTCAGTGCCACAGACCTGACCGGTGAGCTTTACCCCTGCTTGGTCATTTGCTCCTCTCCCCTCTCATCCAGAGGTATCCAACGTGATCTACATGTTATTGAGCGGGTTGGTCACAAGGGTCACTGCAATGGCTCTGTTTGTTTAACCCCTTTCAACTTCCTGTCTGCCTCCCAGTTGCCAGTATCCTACACATTGGGGGTAAATACTTCTCTATATGTCCTCCCAATCACCCCCTCGACTTCCCGAATGTTCCCGAGTCCATCCAGTTCCAGTTTCAACTCTGGAACGCAGTGTGTTCGGAGCTGCAGCTGGATGACCTTACTACAGTTGAAGTTGTTAGGAACTCTTGAGGTCTCCATCCTTCCCACATCTCGCAAAGGAGTATTCAACTCTCCTGTCAGACATTGCTACTGCTCTGACATTGCGATTATATAAAAAAAAAACAATAATTAAACGGGAAACCAGTCAATCAAGGGTTCTGTACCATCTCTCACCCAAGAATCTTCTCCTTGAAGATTCAGAGAGATAAACCCTCTGACTTCCAATCAAATCCAATTTCCCGCCACTCTTTCCCTCTTAGCAGGCTCATCGCACACACACACACACACACACACACACACACACACACACACACACACAAGTAGTGAGTGAAAATCTCTGCACACCGCCCCATCCATAACTCCTGGGTTCAGACACAGACTGAATGTCCCTCCGCAACTTCCCATCACACACTCCCGAAGACGAAAACAGAGTGCATCTCCCTCCATACCTTCATAACAGACACTTCCGGTGTCAGACACTAAGTAAAGATCCCTCCACGCCATCCCATCACACACTCTTGGGTTCAGACACTAAGAAGCTTCTTCCACAATGATCCATTAGATACTCCCGTGGTCAGGCACAGAGTGAAACTCCCTCCACACAGTCGCATCACACTCTTCTGAAGTTAGATATTGGGTGACGCATTCTCCGGACCTTCCGTTCGCACACACCCGGGTTCAGACACAAATAGAAATGTACTTCCCCTGGATCCCTTGAGGTAGTCTTGAATTGTGTGCAGTCTTGGAGAATGTGCGTGTGATTGTCTTCAGAGGGTGTGCAGGGAACAGGAGGGAATTGCAAGAGAGTTTGGTTTCGGTCGGAAAACGGACATAGTGGTGAGATATCAGTTACCGGGATAAAGTGTTATCGAATCAAACGACCGGCCTGTTCACACAGACTAGGGCAGAACCTCAGAACCGTGAGATCGATAACCGGTGGAAAGAGGCTGGTGTAACACCAGACGTCACCTCATCCCGTCCTCCACAGATTTTCATATAAACAGAGAGACGGGGACGTGTACAGGAGGAAGAGGGTTAATGGAAACGTGGAGCAGCTGCAAGGGTTGGAGCGGGTTAGGTTGACGGGGGAAGGAGATGTGGAAGGAGCAGATAACGGAGACGGCACGGAGAGTAGGGGACGGCGTTTGATGGAGACAAGGTGTGTAGAAGTAAATGGCGGGTGGCGGAAACGGGGAGTGCTGAAGGGGAAGTCGTGGATGACGGTGACAAGGATGGTCGGCTGGGAAGGAGGGTTGACGACGAACAGGACACTGAAAAATCAATGAACCAGGAACACCTTCTTCCCCTCCGCCAGCATATTCTTGAACGCATCAGCACCACCTCCACATTTCAGCGACATTTTTTTTTTAGCTTTTGTGCATTTCACATCAATTTTATA
The DNA here is from genome assembly GCF_030144855.1 of Hypanus sabinus. Lineage (NCBI taxonomy): Eukaryota > Metazoa > Chordata > Chondrichthyes > Myliobatiformes > Dasyatidae > Hypanus > Hypanus sabinus. Next base: position 320,313 of record NW_026781336.1, read on the forward strand.
TATTTGCGCCCTAATGATTCTTCAAAAGAACAAATCTTAGGTGGTCTAAGACACAGATAATAAAACAGACCGTGAATCCGGTAGAAGAGATGCGATCCCGGTAGACAGGACATTTGTCACGCTGGCCTTCATCAGTCAGGACACTGGGTCCGGGAGTCGGAGAGCACGTTGCAGTTGTAGATGACGTCGGTCAGGCCGCACTTGGAGTATGGAGTTCAGTTCTGCTTGCCTTGCTCTAAGAAGAATCTCAACGAACTGTAAAGATTGCAGAGGGAGATTTCCGAGGATGCTGCCGGGACAGGAGGGATTGAGTTATGGAGCGAGGTTGGGAATTCTGAGACTTTTTTCGGTGACGTTACAGAGGTGTACAAAACCACGAGGGACACCGATAAGGCGAATGTGTGCACTCTATTTCCCAAGGACTGGGGTACGAGAACTAACGCACATGATCGAGGTGAGAGTAGCTAATGAAAGAAGCGGGAAGCCAGTTGGGTTAGATAAAAGGGACACAGTGTGATGGGGAGACTGGGCAGAGACAGAGTAGAGAATCGCGGGAGAGACCGGGAACAGAACGGGAAATTGGGGGAAATGGAGGCAAGAAAGCGCAGTGAGGAAAATGGAGATGAGAGCGACACTTTCGAGGGACGAGGGTGAAGAGAGGTCAAGATGGTGAGTAACATTGCGATGGAAGGAAAGTGGCGAATTCGGTCAGGGTAAGGGGCAGCAGCGCGGAATGGGTGGAGCGAGTGGTTAAGAGAACTGGAGGAGAAAGAGGGTTTTATCATTATATTCAAGTCGGACCCACTGGTTGCTGACAGAGATCCTTTATCATTTCATAAATATCCGGAAACAAATATCCGGACTTCTCACAGATGAAGCGTGTATGAAGCTGATGGCAAGGTTTACGCTCAGAGTCATGTGTACATACACCGCACTCGGGGTCTGATCCCGTCATCCGGTACAGGACATTCGAAGCGAATTTCCTGTCCAAGAGAAGTAAAGAATTTCAACGAACCTCCAGCAGTCAGTCCCCAAAACCACTGCAACCCTCCCTCGCCATTGACCTATGGCACCCCAACATCCCCACAGACCCACTTTCCCAGCACAGCCTTCTGTCAGTCTTCAGAATACTCCCGCTGACCCACTCGCTCCCTGCAGCCATGAGGCAGTCACCAACGTAATCCCTTGCCCCTCTCTCTACCCACAGATCAGTGTTAGAGACCAGAATAATATCAGGACCCAACCTTCTCCTCACAGGCCCGTGTCTGTCCCCACAATGTTCCCACAGCGCTAGTGTCTTCCAAGGCCCCGTGTCAGTCCTCAAAATGCTCCTAATCCTTTACTGTCTACACTCAGGTCTGTGTTTTCTGCCTAGGTACCCTCTCCACTCTCACCACAAAGACCGGTGTCAGTCCAAACTACACCCACTGCCTGACTCTCTCCCACAGCCCCGTACCGGTGCCCGAAATAATCCCACTGCTCATCCCTCTTCTTAGAGACCTGTGTCAGTCACCAAAACATCTCCCGCTTCCCATACTCTCCCCATGGAGGTGTCTCAATTCCCAGAGTACTCCCACTGTACCATTCTCTCCCCACAGATCTGTGCCTGTCCCTAAAGTGCTCCCACTGCCTCACTCTCTCCCACAACCTGGGTCAGTTTCCAAAAGAACTCCAGAGCTCCAATCACTCCCCATGGCCCCTAGTCCACAAAATACTTGTACTTCCCACTCTCACCTCAAGATCCCGTGCGAGGCCCCACATTAGTCCCAATGCCTAGCCTTCTCCCTAAAGATCTGTGTCAACGACCAAAAGACTCCGACCTCGCACTGACTTCCCACAGCCTATGTCAGTTCCCACATTTAGAAAAGGATGTCTGAGGATCTGAATGGGAGTTCAGTGGGAACCATTTTGATGTTTTCTTCTTCACACCTGAGTTCAGAGAGGCGGGACTGCGCAGGCGTGTGACGTTGGGCAGTGAAACAGGGAAGATTTGAAAGGAACACAGCTTTATACAGCGGGCAGCGTCGTTTTGCGGCAGCGGAGTGAGCCGGGAGCAGAGTAAGGGCTTAAGGGCTTTGCCTGAACGGGGTTAGGCGGAAACGGGAGAGGCAAGGTGGATACAGTTTTTAATTTTCCCTGCTATTTGAGGAAAGGGGAAATTATGAGTGTGAGGGCAGCTTGTTGTTCTCGGTGCTCGGATGTGGGAGGTCCCGGAGTCTCGTAGCCTCCTGGACGTGTACATCTGCGCCTGGTGCGCCGAGCTGCAGCTCCTAAGGGATCGTGTTAGGGAACTGGAGCTGTCGCTCCATGACCTTCGTCTGGTCCGGGAGAGGAAGAAGATGATAGAGATGAGTTACAGGCAGGTGGTCACACCAGGGCCAATGGAGGCAGACAGGTGGGTCACGGTTAGTGGAGGTAAGGGGAAGAGTCAGTACTAGAGAGAACCCCTGTAGCTGTACCCCTTGTCAATAAGTACTCCAGTATAAGGACTGTTGGGGGGGGGTGGAGCAACCTACCTGGGGGAAACAACAGTGGCCTTGCCATCGGCTCAAGGAGTCCGGCCCTGTAGTACAGAATTGTAGGGAAAGGAAGAGGAATGCAGTATTAATTGGGGACTCGATAGTTCGAGAATCTATTAGGCTATTCTGTGGACGCAGTCAGGAGAACTGAATGGTAGTTTGCCTCCCTCGTGCCAGTGTCCGAGATGTTTCTGATCGCGACCTGGATATCCTGAAATGGGATAGTGAGTAACCGGAGGTCGTGGTACATTTCGTAGTTAGGAAAAGTGAAATTGTCCTGAAAGGCGAAGATAGGGAGTTGAGAAGAAAGACCGCAAAGGCAGGAATCTCGGGAAAACTGCCTGTGCCACGCGACAGTGACAGTAGGGATGGAATGAGTTGGAGGATAAATGCGTTGCTGAGGTATTGGAGCAGGAGGCAGTGATTCAAGTTTCTGGATTACTGGGACCTCTTTTAGGGCAGGCGTGACCTGTACAAAAAGGACGGGTTACACTTGACTTCTAGGGAGGCAGATATCCTGGCCGGGAGGTTTGCTTAGGCTCCCGGGGAGACATTAAACTAGAATGGCGGGGGGTGGGAATCAATTTGCAGAAACTAGGAGAGAGGAAGTTAGCTCACAAATAGAGAAGTCTGGTAGCTAGTCTATGGGAAGGATATGCAGGTGATAGAGAAGAGGACCGCAGAGACTAAACATATAAGGGGGAAGGAAGAAAAAGATAATGAAGTTGTTTGTACTGTTGTGTATAAACAGAGAGGAAGAGGTGGAGAGTTTCTTAAATGCATCTATTTTAATGCGAGCCGAATTGTAAGAAAGGTGGATGAGTTTATATTATGGATTGATTCCTGGAAATATGATGTTGTAGCAACTAGTGAAAAATGGTTGCAGGAGGGGTGTGATTGGCAACTAAATATTCGTGGATTTCGTTGCTTCAGGTGTGATTGAATCGGAGGGGCAAGAGGGGGAGGTGTGGCATTGCTTGTCAAAGAAAATATTACAGAGTTAGCAAGGCAGGGTAGACTAGAGGGTTCGTCTAGGGCGGGGGTCGGCAACCTGCGGCTCCCGAGCCATTTGTGCCTCTTTCACCTCTGTGCTGCGGCTCCCTGTGGCTTTGGGAAATAATTGGTCAGTATTTAATTAAAATGTATTTTATGTTAGTTTGTTAGCTTTTGAAATGTAATTATGGTGATCTTGTACAACCTAAGTGTAGCGACACATTTCCTGCCACATCCGAAACGGCTCACAATTAGCCAGCATTCCGGCTAAGGGAGATAGCCTACGGGGGTTTGTGAGTACGCTTCTTTTGCAGCATCTGCGTCCATGGGGGCTGGGTTGAGGGAGGCTTAAAAGCAAGGCTGTTTAGTTCGAATAAAGCTATCTTTGACTGCAGTTTACTGACACCGCTACAACGTGTTTTTATCGCTGGCTGTCCAGACGGAAGGTGCTGAAACGCTTTGTCGCGTGTCTGGAAGAAGTGAAAACTTTCCTGGGCAGCAAAGGGCTCACCTTTCCTGAGCTGGAACAGCCAGAGTGGCTGGAAAAGCTACACTTCATGGTAGACATGACAGCGCACCTGAACACGCTGAACACAGCTCTTCAGGGGAAAGGACGTACAGCCCTGCACATGTTGGAGGATGTTTTGGCATTCGAGCGCAAGTTGACAGTGCTTGCCAGAGATTTACAGAAAGGCACTTTGTCTCACTTCCCCAATTTGAAAGAGTTCAAACAAGGTCACGACAAGATAATTTCGGAGTATTTACATTCTGCAATCATCGCAATGCAAACATCGTTTGGGAAACGCTTCTGTGAGTTCAGAGAGGAAAAAAACACATTATCCTTCCCGGTCACTCCCTTAAGCATCGATCCTTCCCTACTGAATACGACTGCATTGGCAGGTGTGAGTCAACCTGATCTTGAGATGGAACTGGCCGACATAGCCGACAAAGACATATGGGTGTCCAAGTTTAGACGCTTGACAGCAGACCTTGAAGATGTTGCCCGTCAGAAGGCCGTTCTTGCTCAGAAACACAAATGGAGTGATATTGAAAACCTCACAGATGACAGCTTGCGATCCTGTGTAAAGATGAAGGTGACATCATACAGCCCTGATGTGCAGACGCTGTGCGCTGAGGTCCAGGAGCAGAAATCCCATTAACCAAGTATGATAAATATTTTAATTGCCTATTATTTTACTTATATTCATATTTTTTCATTGTTCAGTGAAATAGTCCTTTCATTTTTCAGGATGACAGCTGGCTGACGTTATTTTTGGTTTGCTGCTGGCGGAAAATTTAAGTTCGGCGTTTTTCATAAATACAAGAAGGACTCAAATAGACATTGAATATTTTACTTAAAAGTAACTTTCAACCCAACGTCTTTTTTTCGGAGTTCAAAATGTTTTTGTTGCATGCAGAAATGTAATTTCGTTTTCTCTGCAGGAGTTCATCAATTTCATAAATGCAACACATTATAGTTTGTTTATACATAGCATAAAGGCAAAAAAAACGTTGTATGCAGTGTTATTTCATTTTAAATGTCAAACGGGTTTTGCGGCTCCCAGTGTTTTCTTTTCTGTGGGAAACGGGTCCAAGTGGCTCTTTCAGTGGTAAAGGTTGCTGACCCCGCATTAGACTCTAGGGAGACTATCTGTGAGGAATTGAAGAATGGGGATGGTGTAGTAACAATTACGGACCACCCAATGGGGAGCCAGAATTGGAGCAACAAATTTGTAAGGAGATAGCAGGTATTTGAAGTGATTGTGTGAGATTTTAATTTTCCACACATAGACTGGGAAGCCGATTCTCTTTAAAGGCTGGATGGTTTAGAGTTTGTAAAATGTGTGCTGGATATTTTTTTTAATACATAGAGGTAACAACTGGAGAAGGGGCAGTGTTGGATCTTCTGTTAGGAAATGAGATAGGTCTGGTGACCCAGCTATGATTTGGGGATCACGTCGGGTTCAATGATCACAATACAGTTAGTTTAAATATAATTATGGAGAAGGATAGAACTGGAACCAGAGTTGAGATTTTTGATTGGAGAAAGGGTAACTTTGAGGAGATGCGAATGGTTTTAGATGGAGTGGATTTAGGACGATTTGCTTTATGGGAAGATCGTAATAGAGAATTGGAGGTCATTGAAAGTTGAAAATTTGAGGGTACAGAATGTTTTATGTTCCTGTTAGGTTGAAAGGAATGTTTAAAAGTTTGAGAGAGCCATGGTTTTCAAGGGATATTGGAAACCAGATTTGAAAAAAAGAGAGAGATCTACTATAAATATAAGCAGCATGGAGAAAATGAGGTGCTCGAAGAATGTAAAGAATATAAAAAGAATTTTCAGAAAGAAGTTAGTAAGCTAATAGAATATATGAGGTCTCTCTGGCAAGTAAGGTGAAAATAAATAAAAGTGTTTCTGCAGTTATGTTTATAGCTAAAGGATAGTGAAGGATAAAGTTCGTCCCTTAGAGAATCAGTGTGGACAGCTATTTGTGGAGCCAAAATAGATGGGGGAGATTTTCAACAATTTCTTATCATTGTTATTGAATGAGGACAAGGATATTGAATTATAAAAATAAGGAAAACAAGTAGGGTAGTTATGGAAGCTATGATGATTAAAGAAGAGTAAGTACTGGAGCCTTTAAATAATACAAAAGGTAGATAAGTCTCCGGGTCCAGATAAGTTAGTGTAGAAATAGCAGGGATTCTGAGAGGAATATTTCAAATGTCATTCGAAAACGGGGATGGTGCCGGAGGATTGGCGTATTGCTCATGTTGTTCCATTGTTTAAGTAGGAATCTAACAGTAAACCTAGCAATTAACAGCGTGGAGGTTTGATGTCAGTAGTGGATAAACTGATGGACAGTAGTCTTCGGGATGGCATATACAATTATCTGGATAGACAGGGTCTGTTTAGAAGCAATCAACATAGTTTTTTGTTTGGAAGCACATTTTTGACAAAACGTATTGAACTTTTTTGAAGCGATTACTAAGGAAGGCTGACGAGGGAAAATCAGTGAAAATTGTCTATAAGGGCTTCAGTAAGGTCTTTGACAAGGTTCCACACGGAAGGTTAGTTTGGAAGGTTCAATTGTTAGGTATTAATATTGAAGTAATAAAATTGATTCAACAATGGCTGGATGGGAGATGCTAGAGAGTAGTGGTGGGTAACTGTTGCTTATGTTGCAGGCCGGTGACTAATGGTGTGCCTCACGGATCTGTACTGGGTCCAATGTTGTTTGTCATATACATTAATGATCTGGATGATGGGGTGGTAAATTGGATTAATAAATATGCAGATGATCGGTGCCGTTGTAGACAATAAAGTTGGTTTTCAAGGCTTGCAGAGAGATTTAGGCCAACAGAAGGAGTGTGCTGGAATTTGGCAACTGGAGATTATGCTGATAAGAGTGAGGTGCTACATTTTGGTAGGACTCATCAAAATACGAATTACATGGTAAATGGTAAGGCATTGAGGAATGCAGTAGAACAGAGTGACCTAGGAATAATGGTGCATAGTTGCCTGAAAGTGGAACCTCATGTATATAGGATGGTGAAGAAAGCTTTTGTTATGCTGACCTTTATAAATCAGAGCAAAGAGTATATGAGGTGGGATGTAATGTCAAAATTGTACAAGGCATTGGTGAGGCCAAATTTGGAGTTTTGTGTACAGTTCTGTCAACGAAATATATGAAACATGTCACCAAAATAGATGGAGTGCAGAGGAGATTTACTATAATGTTACCTGTGTTTCAGCACCTAAGTTACAGAGAAAGGTTGAACAAGTTAAGTCTTTATTCTTTGGAGCGTAGAAGGGTGAGAAGGGACTTGATAGAGGTATTTAAAATGATGAGGGGGATAAGTAGATTTGACGTAGATAGGTATTTTGCATTGAGTGTATGGGAGATTCGAACAAAAGGACATGAGTTGAGAGTTAACAGTCAAATGTTTAAGGGCAACACTTCTTTACTCAGAGAGTGGTAGCTGTGTGGAACGAGCTTCCAGTAGAAGTGGTAGAGGCAAGTTTGATTCTGTCATTTAAAAAAAAATAGATTTTGGACAGGAATTGAGTGGAGATTTCTGAGCTGCGTGCAGGTAGGTGGAACTAGGTGAGACTAAGCTTTCGGCACGGACTAGCACGGCCGCGATGGCCTGTTTTCGTGCTGTAATTGTTATATGTTTATATCAGTTTTACTGCACACTCTCCACCAACAGGCCGTGTCGATCCCGAAACAAATCCAACTGCCCATTTTCTCACCGCAGAACTTTCTCTCTCTCCAAAACGCCCATAATGCCCCGATTACCCAGTCTCTCACGACAGCCCTTCTCAGACCGTCAATTCATACCAATGCCCACTCCCTTTAGCAACTCGATTGTGATCACAAACTAATCCCATTGCACACACCCTTCCCGCAGCCTGTGCCAGTCCGCAAAATAAATCCACTGCCCACTCGCTTCTCGCAGCCTGTATCAATCCGACGATCCACTTTCTCTCAGAAACATGAACGAAACCAAACCTCACCCGTATTTGCATTTTACAATCCAGTATGAACGGCCTTGGTCTCGGACAGCTTTGACAACAAAATTCTGTGAAATTAAATTGCAATCATTAACAATTGAATGCGAACAAAATTTAAGGAGCATCCCTTTCTGTCTGACCCCTGGTGTGTTTGAAGAGACGGTATTGAAGGAGCTTGTGACCACAGGAGAACGTGACGGCACGGGGTGGATGGAGCCTCACTCTGTGTCTGAACCCGGGAGTGTGTGATGAGACCGTATGGAGGGAACACTGTGTACGAGCACGGGAATATGTGATGTGACGGTGTGGAGGGAGCTTCACTCTGTGTCTGACCCCGGAAATGTGTGACGGGACGGTGTGAAGGAAAGTCACTCCGTTTATGTCACCGGGAGTGTGTCCTAGACTAGAAGTAGGGAGCTTCAGTTTGTGTCTGACCACGGAACTGTGAGATTAACCGGTGTGGAGGGGGATTCACTCTGGTGTGGATATATTGTCCGTCGATCGGACAAGTACTTCTTCTTCTGCTGAATTTATTTCAAGAAGTTTAGAATCAACGTCCGAACAGTACTGCCTGGCTTTATCGTAGGGAAATTTAAAGGTGGATATAAAATAACAGCTGCCTTCATTTCCGATCCAGTACTGGGAACAATTTTGCTCTGGAAAAGAGGAAGAAGGAACAGTGAATCTCCCTGCGTACGGTCCATTACATCCACTGTGAGTCGAACATAGAAAGAGGATCCCTCCTCACCGTCCTATCACACAGTCCTTGCGTCGGTCACAGTGGTGTTCCCACCAGACCGTCCCAGCACATACTCCTGTTAGAAACACAGTGAACCTTCCTCCACACCGTCCCATCATATGCTCCCGGGGTCAGACACAGAGTGAATCTCCCTCCACACCGCCCCATCACACACTGCCGGGGTCAGACAGAGAGTGAATCTCCCTCCACACCGTCCCATCACACACTCCCGGGGTCAGACACCGAGTGAATCTACCTCCACACCGCCCCATCACACTCTCCCGGGGTCAGACACACAGTGAATCTCCCTCCACACCGCCCCATCACACACTCCAGGGTTCAGATATAAGTGATGATCGCTCAATAGCATTCCATCACACGCACACTGTGTCAATCACAAAGTGAAGTTCCTTCTACATCATCCTGTCACAGTCGACAGAGGTCAGACGCAGAGTGACACTCCCTCCATACAGACCAATCACACTCCCTGGTGTTTCACCCAGTGTGATCTCCGTTTTGCACTGTCCCATCAGACACTCCGGTAAAAGACAGAGTGAAGTTCCCTCCTCACTCTCCCAATGCTCATTCCTGGGTTTAGACACAGAGTGATGCTCCCTGCATAGCATCCCATCGCAATCACACTGTGTCAGACACAGAGGAAAGCTCACTCCAGACTGTCCCATCACACACTCCCGGGGGAAGACACAGGGTGAGACTCCCTCGAAACTGCCCTAGTAAACGTTCCCGGGGTCAAATACAAACTACCCTCACTCCCTTCTATCTCACGTTTCCGTCGTCAGAATCAAACTGAAGCTAGTTCACTCCGTCCTATCACACTCAACTGCTGTCAGACCCAAATTGAATCTCCCGCCACGGCACCCAATTACACATTTGACGGACCCCTGACCAGGTGTAGCTCCCTCAGTTCCGCTCCATCACAATCTTCAGGTGTCAGTTAACAGCTCCTTTCCGCCATACTATCACAGAGATCCGGAGGGACAGACAGAAATAGAATTTCACACTATACTGTACCGTCACACACTCCCGGCGTGAGACCTATGAGTTGACACCCTCCACAATTTCCAATCACGCAACCCGTTGCCAGACACTGAGGGACTCTACTTTAGTTCTACCCCATCACAGAATCGAGGATTAAACATAGAGTGGAAATCCCTTATACTATTACATCATACACACCCGGGATCAGACACAGAATGACGCCTTCTTTTGTTACGGCCCTATCATACACTCATGGATTCAGACTGCACGCTGCTTACTGTCAAATCACACGCTATTCCGGATAGACACAGTGTGAATCTCCCTCCATTCCGTCCTATCACACATTCCCGGTGTCAGACACAGAATGAATCTCCTTCCACACCGTCCCATCACACTCACCTGAGATCATATTCAGAGTGAATCTCCCTCCGCACCATCCCTTCACACACTCCGGGGATCAGATACAGAGTGAAGCTCTCTCATGCTACGGCCCCATCACACACTCATGGATTCAGACTGCATGCTGCTTACTGTCAAATCACAGGCTCTTACGGATAGACAAAGAGTGAATTCCCACCACACCCCCAGCACCATCCAATCACGAACTCCCGAGGTCAGAATCGCAATGAAACTACCTCGGCACCATCCCATCACAGGCACCCGGTGTCAGTTATAGAGTGAAGGTCCCTGCAGACCATTCAATATCACATTTCCTGATTGGGCAGACGGTAATTTCAGTTCCATCAACAACGTCACGTCACACACTCTCAGGGACAAATGAAGATTGAAGCTTATGTCTGACGATCCCATTATACTCTCCCAGTGTCAAACACAGAGTGATTCTTCTACCACAATGTCCCATCACACAAGACGGGTGTCAGTCTCAGAGTGAAGCTTTCTCTCCACCGCACTATCACACACTCCTTAGGTCAAAGATGGAGTGAAGCTCACTGCATGCTCTCCCATCATGTAGTCCTGCGGATAAACACAGAATGTTTGTCACACTTCCCCAACAAACTCCCCGTGGTCAGATAGGAAATGAAACACCCTCTGCACGATCCCCCGCATACTCCCGTGGTCAGATAGGAAATGAAACACCCTCTGCACGATCCCCCGCATACTCCCGTGGTCAGATAGGAAATGAGACACCCTCTGCACGATCCCCCGCATACTCCCGTGGTCAGATAGGAAATGAAACACCCTCTGCACGATCCCCCGCATACTCCCGTGGTCAGATAGGAAATGAAACACCCTCTGCACGATCCCCCGCATACTCCCGTGGTCAGACACAGTATGATGATCTTTCCAACTGGTGACACCACACAACACAGGGGTCATAAAACGAGCGAAGCTCCATACACACCGTCCAATCACGCACTCCCGGGGTCAGACACAGAGGTAAGCTGCCTCCACATCATCCCAACACACACCTCCGTGACTAACACAGTGTACTTCTCCCTCCTTACATCACACACCTCCCGGCGAGTCACAGAATGAAGATCTCTCTCAACCGTCCCATCACGCTCAGCTGTGCTCACACACAAAGCGAAGTTCCTTCCTGGCTCTCCCATGGCACATTGAAGGGTTCAGAGTCGCTCCACAACATCCAATCACACAATCCGATGTCACATAGAATGAACGTCTCTCTGCACTGTCCCGGAGCCAGACACAGACGCTCTCTCTCTCTCTGTGATTCAATTCCTCACTCTGGGATTCAGACACAGTGTGATGCCCCCGCTACACCGTCTCGTCACACACTCCCGGATTCAAACGCACACTGATCCTCCCTCCACACTCTCCCCTCACTCAGTCCCGGAGCCAGACAATGACGCTCTCTCTCTGCGATCCAATTACTCACTCTGGGATTCACACACAGAGTGATACCCCCGCTACACCGTCTCGTCACACACTCCCAGATTCAGAGTAAGACATCTCACGGTGCCATAACACACTTCAGGGGTCAGCCATGGAGTATATCTCTCTGGGCACTGTCCCATCAGACATTCCCAGACTGAGTCATTTAGTGAAGCTGTAATGTTACGTCTCACAATCCCGTGGTCAGACACAGAGTGAAGCTGGATCCATACTGTCCCATCAGACATTCCCGTAGTGAGACATCGAGTGCAGCTGTAATGTTACGTCTCACAATCCCGTGGTCAGACACTGAGTGAATCCACCTCCACAACGTCCCATCACTCTCTCCAGGATTCAGTGATAGAGTGAAACTCCCTCCACGCAGTTCCATCACTGGGTCAAACACAGAGTGAATCATCCTCCATACCATCTCTTCACACAATCCCGATGTCATGCACAGAGTGACGCTTCCTCTCTCCATGCCTGCCCTGTGATGAGGAGCGAGTGAATGATGGGGATGATGCCTCACCTCTTCTGCTGGTGAACAATTCACAGATTTGAGCCTTGGTTTCGTTGACAGATCTGTATTTCGTTTCCATCTCAGTGATCTTGTGACGGAAATCGCTGTGCATTCGTTTAAGATCGGACAGATCAGAGTTGAGCGCAGAAAGACTGGATTGAAGGCTTGAGGTTAATTCATGGCTGTTTTGCTCGGAGGTGATTTTACACTGACGAATCAGTGTTCCTGGGAGAGATGGTGAACGTGGTATAGACTTCTGGTGAGACAGCGTCACGCTACCGATCCGTTCACAGAGAGAGTTGTGTCAGTGTCACGGTGAATGTTGTCACAGTGAAGGATATTATTTGAGCACAGTGAGAAGAGTCGGCGCCAACTTGAGGGCCGTGTCTATGTCACGCTGGGGGGAGAGGGGTGAATCAATGTCACGGTGAAGGTTTAGTTGTTACCATTGGAATCTATGTCAGTATCGTGCGGGGCATGTCCGAGTTGCTCTGTGGAAGGTGTCAGTGTCATTGTGATAGGAACTCTGTGCCCCGGCGGCAGGTGACAACGACGTATCACGGTGTCATGGCGTGGGGTGTATCTGCCATCACCACTGACTCGGGAAGTGCATTCCACGCAACAGCCATTCTCTGCGTGAAAATCCTAATTGTGATATCCCCCATGAACATCCCACCCCTTACCTTAAAGCCATGTCCTCTTGTATTGAGCTGTCGTGTCCTAGGCAAGAGGAGTTCGCTGTCCGTTTTATCTGTTCCTCTTATAATATTCGATATCATGTCTCCTCTCAACCCACTTCTCTCCATAGAGTAAAGTCCCAACTCCCTTAATCTCTTAGCATGATGCATACACTCTAAAACAGGCAGCATCCTGGTAAATCTCCTTGGTACCCTTTCTAATGCTTCCACATCCGTCCGACAGTGAGGAGAGCAGAACTGGACACAGTACTCCAAGTGTAACTTACCCAGAGCATTATAGAGCTGCATCATTACCTCGCGCTTCTTAAACTCCAATCCTCGACTTCTGAAAGCAAACAACCATAAGCTTTCATAACTACCTGTGAGGCAATTTTCAGGGATCTCTTCCACACAACCAAGTATCTTGCCATTTACTTTGAACTCCGTCTTGGAGTTTGTCCTTCCAAAGTGTACCACCTCACACTTATCCGGGTTGAACTCCATCTACCACTTTTCAGCCCACTTCTGCGTAGTATCTAAGTCTCTCTGCAATCTTGGACAATACTCAACACGATCCACTTGACCACCAACCTCTGTGCTGTCTCCAAACCTGCCAACCCACCCTTCTACCCCCACATCCATATCGTTAATAAAATCACGAAATGCTGAGGTACTGGAACGGACCCTTGTGGAACACCACTAGTCACGGCCCTCCAATCCGAACATATTCCCTCCACCACGACACTTTTCTTTCTGCAGGCAAGCCAATTCTGAATCCTCATCTATATGACTGGTCACCTCCTCAGAGAATTCTATCAGGCTTGTTAGACAGTTTCTGCCTTTCACAAAGACATGCTAACTCTCCCTGTTCAGACCATGATTCTCTAAATGGCCATAGATTCTATAATTAAGAATATTTTCGAGCAACTTTCCCACCACGGACGTAAGGCTCACTGGTCTCTAATTACCTGGACCGTCCCTCCTACCTCATTTGAACAAGAAGACAACATTCACCTTCCTCTAATACTCCCGTACCATTACCGTGGACAACGAGGACATAACGATCCTAGCCAGAGGCTCAGCAACCTCTTCTCTCCCCTCGTGAATCACCCTGGTGAATATTCCGTCAGGCCCCGGGTATTTATCCGTCCTAATGTATTTTAATAACTTCAACATCTCCTTTCCCTTAAAATCAACGTGCTCCAGAAAATCAAACTCCCTCATATCGTCGTCACCGTCATCAAGTTCCCTCTTAGCGGTGAATACAGAAGATAAGTATTTATTGAAGACTACGCCAACTTCCACAGTCTCCAGGCACATCTTCAAACCATTATTTCTAATCAGTACTACCTTCACTCCTGTCATCCTTTCAATTCACATAATTGAAGAATGCCTTGGGGATTTCCTTTACCCTTCTCACCAAGGCCTTCTCTTGCTCCCTTCTTTCTGTCCACAGCACCTTATTCATCACTTTCCCTGCTACTCTATGTTCATCAATTGACCCACCTGATCCTTGCTTCCTAAACCTCATGTTTGCTGCCTTCTTCCATCGGTGTTACGGTAAGGGGGTATTGGTTTCACTGTTGTGTTTTACAATCTCAATATATTCCACTCTCTTTATTTACGTTCTGACTCCATCCGGAGACAGTTCCACGCACCATAGATCGAGAGACTAGCCACAGTCACGATGAAGGCGGACGTAACTAGGCAGAGTAGGTAGGGTCTATTTCCGATCTTTACTTTCGACTACCGTTCTTTCGCAGCTGTGGAGAGACCATGCGATTATAAGATCACAATAAATATTTATCAACCCAAAATGAGCTACTTAATGATTATTTTACTTCAGTATCTTAGTGATTGCAGTGATGACTTGCAGCAGACTGAAAAGCCTGTGCATGTAGATATTAAGAAAGAGGATGTAATGGAGCTTTTGGAAAGCATCGAGTTTCATATGTCGTCGGTACCGGAAGAAGTATACACCAGGATACAGTGGGAGGCGAGGGAAGAGATTGCTGAGGCTCTGGCGATGATCTTTGCATCATGAATGGAAACGTGGGATGGTCCGCAGGATTGGAGGGTTGCGGATGTTGTTCCTTTATTCAAGAAATTGAGAGAAGATTGCCCAGGAAATTATAGACCAGTGAGTCTTTCCTCAGAGATTGGTAAGTTGATGGAGAATATCCTGAGATGCAGGATTTATGAACATTTGGAGAGGTATAATATGATTAGGAGTTGTCAGCATGGCTTTGTAAAGGGCAGAACGTGCCTTACGAGAATGATTGAATTTTTGTGGAGATGTGACTAAAGGAAGAAGAAGGTGATGAAGGAAGAACAGTAAATGTAGTGTATATGGATTTCAGCAAAGCAATTGATACGGTACCCCATGCAAGGCTTACTGAGAAAGTAAGGAGGAATGGGATCCAAGGAGATATTGCTTTGTGGATCCACATCTGGCTTGCCACATAATGCAAAGAGTGATTGTAGACGCGTCATATTCTGCATGGACGTCGGTCACTAGTGGAGTGCATCAGGCATCTGTTCTTGGACCCTTATTCCTCCTGACTTTAATTAGTGAAATGAATGAAGATTTGGAGAAATGATGCAGAAAGTAATGGAATGAAAATTAATGCTGTATGTCTCCATTAAAGGCTATTGACCCACTTTGGCAATGTGTTGTAAATTTAATGTGTTGATTTCACAGTCACCATATACACAGTAAATTGATACAGCCCTATCCTCCCCCTGAACCTTTACCTTTATTCTTCCAATGATGCTTTTTTATATATTAGAACATTACACGCAACTGCAGAACACAGAAGTCTGTGCGTAAGTAGATAGCGTAAGGGACAAAAACACTACGGTATATATTATAAGTTCAAGATGCAAGATATTTCCAGATTAAAAAAAACTATTTTGAATACAGCATGCATCACTGACAGTTTACAGCAATAGCTGCTGACAGATTTTATGGTCCTGGATGTATCTGTGGTTAACTACAGGTTGAACACATTAAAGTAAACCAGCTTGACCTAAAGTGAAATCCCGAACAAGATTGTCACTTGCCAGAGGTCTGACATTGTTCCATGCACGAAAAATGCCTGTTTGGAAAACTACTTCCAGGTTTGTGACAATTAAGTCAATCACAACAGATGAAACAACATATTAAAGCCCATTGGCAATTTTCTCAGTCTGTGTCAGCATGCTTCTAACGTTACGCACAAAACAATCTGGGGGATCTCAAAATATCATCAAGCAATGGGAGCAGATCTATTTGAAGAGAAGAAAAAGATAACAAAGAAGAAGCTACGCTCTCAGAACACTGAAGGACATGGAGGCGCAAAACCGCAAGTGAAACTACAAACTTGCCTGTGAACAAGAGATGCAAAAATAATATTTGAAAGTAAATTTGATCATCCTGATATAGACTAAGGAATAAGTCATGGGAAGACGACAGAGGGAGTGGTGACTCCCTTCCTCTGAAATGTGAGCATCAGAGCCTTCTTTGATCAGTATGTTTTCGTTTCAACAGGAAGGGTGTTACTGTATAGAGTATTTAGGAGTAAGGGCGGGTGAAGCATCTCCAGTGTACCAGCAGCCATTTGGAGAACCATAATTCTAATGTAGAATATTTTAGAAAAGATGTGGGAAAGGATGATAAACAGTCAAGTATAAAAACACCTAACCCAAAGGGGGCTCAGTACAAAGAATTGTAAAGGGATTTGGATTCAAGGCATTTAAAAGCAGTAAGATAAACTCAAAAAAGGATGGCTTCTTTGATGACAAAACTTGTGTCTAGAAATTCATCTGCTAAAGTCGTCAGACTGCCTATTCTGTAATCCACTCCATTACGTCAGTCAATCTGACCTTAACATATGTGTCAGCAAAGGTGATGACACAAGAAAATATCAGAATCAGAATCAAAATCAGGAACATGTTTATTATCATTGGCATGTAATGTGGCATTTGTTAACTTAGCAGCAGCAGTTCAATGCAACTCAGTCTAGCAGAGTCCCTTCCTATCCTTGTACGCTCCAAAGAGAACATTCCGAGCTCTGCTAACCATGCCTCATAAAGCTTGTTTTCCAATTCAGGCAACATCCTAGTAAATCTCCTCTGTCCCTTTTCCATAGCTTCCATATACTTCATATAATGAGATGACCCGAACTTAACACAATACTCTAAGTGCGGCCTCAACAGAGATTTGAAGAGTTGCAACATGACCTCTCTACTCTTGAACTCAATCCCCCTGTTAATGAAGTCCAGAATCCCACAGACATTCTGAACTACCCTATCAACCTACGCATCCTGAGGGATGTATGGATTTGAATCCCAAGTTCCCGCTGTTCATCAAAACTTTTAAGTAGCCAGCCATTGACCCTGTACTCAGCATTCGGGATTGTCCTTCAAAATGCATCACTTCACATTTATCTGGATTGATCTCCATCTGCTACTTTTCTGCCCAACTCTGCATCCTTTTTATATTCTCTTGTAACCTTCGACAAACTGCAGCTCCATCCAAAACTCCTCTATTATTAGTGGCATCCAAAAACTTACCCACCTATCCTTCCGCCTCTTCATCAAGGTCATTTATAATATTTACAAATGACAGTGGTCCCAGCACAGATCCTTCTGGCACTCCACTAGTCACCGACATCCAGGCTGAAAACTTTTCTTCCACAACTACCATATGCTTTCTTCCTGTAAGCCAATGTTTTACCCAAACAGCCAAGGTTCCACTAATCCCATGCCTCATGACTTTCTGGATGAGTCTCTAGTGGGGACCATGTCAAATGCCTTACGAAATGCATGTAGACCACATCTACCGCCCTAAACGCATCAACGGTCTTCGTTAGTTCTTCAAAAAACTCAGTTAGGCTCGTGAGGCAGGGCCTGCCCTTGACAAGGAAACACGTGACCAGCAGCAGAAACTTCCTTTTAACTGGTGATATTTTTCCTGTTCTCTGACCGTGCATGGAAGGTCAGGGTGAGTTATCCGGTGTGGAAACAAGGTGTTTAGTGTATGAATTCACGTACTTGGTAAGTCAGACAATCAAGGTGCTCGTCTGTAAACACATCTCTGATCATTATTACGAGGGGCGACATTTGAAACACATTGAACTGGAAGGAGTGCAGATGGAGATTGACAAAAATACTGTCCGGTCTCGATGGAGGGAGATACAGAGAGAGGTCAGGAAGGTTGGGACTATATTCCTTGCAGTACAGGGGTGACTTTTCAGAAGTATTTAAAGCCTCGATGTGCAGAAACAGAGTGAATACGCAGAGTCATTTTCTATCGTCTTGGAGAATCGAGGAGCAGAGCTCGCAGTTCCAAGTTGAGATGAGAAACATGCAAACATATTGAATTGGGGAGCCGATTAACAACCTTCTGTTACCCAGATGGTGGTCGGTCCATGGCACAAACTGCCAGAGGTAGTGGTCCAGACAGATGCATTAGAACCCTGGACACTTGGGAGTATAACACATGACCCCTTCAGAATGGCGACACTACTGTGAACACTGACCTGCCTGTGCATTGACTCGCAGCTCGCCGGGTCCCGAGGCAATTGGAGGATCCTCACCTTCATCGGTGAGGCGTTCGTCTTTCCCAATATTCAGCTCTGAGTAGGTGAAGGTCTGACTGTCTGGGGAAGAAAGTGAGAGAATTAGAGAGAGAGAAATAGGCGGAGAACCTGTAAAGAATGGTGGAGGGGAGAGGAAAGAGGGACAAGAAAATAGAGAGCGGAAAGAGAGGGCTGAGAGGTAGGGATTGGAATGAGAGAGAGGTGGAAGAGAGGGGGGAGAGCAGAGGAGACAGAGCAGGAGAGTGAGGATGAAAAGGATAATTGGAGTGAGCGATTGGAGCGATGGACGAGACAATGAGTGAATGGAGGCAAGAAAGGGGAAAGAGAGAGGGACGGAGGAAAGGGAGCGAGGTTATGCCTGAAGGAGTGTGAGACTGGTGAGAGGGATAGCGAAAAAGAAGGTGAGTGTAGGGATTGGGAGGAGAAATTTAGATGGCAGAGGGGTGCAAGACAAACGGAGCGAGAGAGAAAGGGAGAGGGGTTAAAGAGTGAATGTTATGCGAGAGAGGAGAGAGCGTGTGGGAGAGAGAGGCGGGGTGAATACAAAGGCAGAGAAGGCGTATAGGGGAGTAGATCGGAAAATTGGGGAACAGCAAGAGGGGATGAACGGGGACAGAGGCGGAGTTAGGAGGGAGCGGAAGTGGACTGAAGATGTGAGGGGAGTGAGGGAAAGAGTGGGCGAGGACAGCGAGAGCGGGAGAGATGGGGAGCAGAGAGTGTGGGGAAGAAGAGAGTGGGGAAAGAGAAACAGCTGGAGGGGAAATGGCAACGGAGAGAGCGGGAGGCGTAAAGGGGAGAGATGTGGAAAGGACAAAGAGAAGGGTTGGGAAAGGGGTGAGAGAAAGGAAATATTGGGCTAGAGGGGAAGAAAAGAGGATGAGAGAGGATCAGCGTGTGAGAGATGTGTGAGAAAGAGGGGAACAGGAGAAAGAGAGGAGAGAGGGGTTTGAGAGAGTTGCCTCTTGCCGCACTCCTCCCACGGTGTTTCCTGCTCACCCGTCATGCCACAGCACCCTGCTGTCGCACCCCGCCCTCCGCCCACCACACAACCCCTCCTCAGTGTCCCCAGTTAAACCCCTCTCACTGTACTACCAACGCACAAAAAATCTCATGGCATTAACTGCACCGACCCCACCTACAGCAAATCCACATCCTGTTCTTCAGCCCTCCGTCTATACTGCCCCGCCTGTTGCTCTGCCTCCACCCCTTCCCTTCCCAGAACGCTCACACCTCACCGACAACCCGAGAGAGCCCGTATCTCATCCAGTCCCTCAAGCATTGCTCTGGCCTATTGCCTCACAAGGATCAATTAGTATTAACAGTGCGCTTGCCACGAAATTTCTCGATAGGAATAGACACATCAGCTGAGCAGAGTCAAACCAACAATGTGAAACTGACCTCCATTCGTCCGGACCCGGGGAACAGAGAGGGTCTTGAAATGAAGTTTCACATACGATACATCAGGGACATCTGTGGACATAACAGTGAGAGTCAGAAACAGGGTGAGGCTCCCTCCCAACCGACTCATCACACACTCCCGGGGTCAGACAAAGAGTGAATCTCCCTACATTCGGTCCCATCACACACTCCAGGGGTCAGACACAGAGTGAATCTCCCTCCATTCGGTCCCATCACACACTGCCGGGGTCAGACACAGAGTGAATCTCCCTCCACATCGTCCCATCACAAACTCCCGGGGTCAGACACAGAGAGAATCACCCTCCACACCGTCCCATCACACACTCCCGGGGACAGGCACAGAGTGAATCTCCCTCCACACCGACCCAGCACAAACTCCCGGGGTCAGACACAGAGTGAATCTCCCTCCACACCGTCCCAGCACACACTCCCGGGGTCAGACACAGAGTGAATCTCCCTCCACACCGTCCCATTACACACTCCCGGTGTCAGATACAGAGTGAATCTCCCTCCACACCGTCGCATCACACACTCCCGGTGTCAAATGCAGTGCAAAAATTCCTCCACACCGTCCCATCACACACTCGCCGGATCAGACACTGTGTGAATCTCACTCCACACCGTCCCATCACACACTCCCGGTGTCAGACACAAAGTGAATCTCCCTCCACACCGTCGCATCACACACTCCCGGTGTCAAATGCAGTGCAAAAATTCCTCCACACCGTCCCATCACACACTTGCCGGATCAGACACTGTGTGAATCTCCCTCCACACCGTTCCATCACACACTCCCGGGGTCAGACACAGAGTGAAACTCCCTCCACACCGTCCCATCACACACTCCAGGGGTCAGACACAGAGTGAAACTCCCTCCACACCGTCGCATCGCATACTCCCGGTGACAAATACAGAGCAAAACTTCCTCCACAGCGTCCCATCACACACTTCCGGTGTCAGAAACAGAGTGAATCTCCCTCCTCACAGTCCCATCACACACTCCCGTGTTCACACACAGAGTGATTCTCCCTCCACACCGTCCCATCACACACTCCCGGGGTCAGACACAGAGTGAATCTCCCTCCACACCGTCCCATTACACACTCCCGGTGTCAGACACAGAGTGAATCTCCTTCCACACCGTCGCATCACACACTCCCGGTGTCAAATGCAGTGCAAAAATTCCTCCACACCGTCCCATCACACACTACCGGGTTCACACACAGAGTGATTCTCCCACCACACCGTCAGATCACACACTCCCTGGGTCAGATACAGAGTGAATTTGCCTCCACACCGTCCTTCACACACCCCCGGGATCAGACACAGAGGAAATCTCCCTCCACACCGTCCCATCACACACTCCCGGGGACTGGCACAAAAGGAATCTCACTCCACACCGTCCCATCACACACTCCCCGTGTCATGCCCAGAGTGAATCTCCCTCCACACTGTCCCATCACATACTCCCGGGGTCAGACACGGAGTGAATTTGCCTCCACACAGTCCCTCACACACTCGCGGGGTCAGACACAGAGTGAGGTTTCCTCCACACCGTCCCATCACACACTCCCAGGGTCAGACACAGAGTGTGCTTTCCTCCACACCGTCCCATCACACTCTCCAGGGAGAGGCACAGAGGGATACTCACTCCAGGCCGTCACATCACATACACCCTGGGTCCGGCACAGAGTGAATCTTCCTCGACACCGTCCCAACACACACTCCCGTGTTCACACAGAGAGTGATTCTCCCTCCACACCGTCCGAGCACACACTCCCTAGGTCAGACACAGAGTGAATCTGCCTCCACACCGTCCCTCACACACTCTTGGGATCAGACACAGAGGGAATCTCCCTCCACACCGTCCCTTCACACAATCCCGGGGTCAGACACAGAGTGATCCTCCCTCCACACAGTCGCACCACACACACCCGGGGACAGGCACAAAGGGAATCTCACTCCAGACAGTCCAATCGCATACTCCGGGGCTCAGACACGGAGTGAAACTTCCTCCACACCGCCCATCACACATCCCAGGGTCAGACACATAGTGCATCTCCCTCCACACCGTCCCATAACATAATCCCTGTGTCAGACATAGAGTGCATCTCCCTCCACACCGTCCCAACACACACTCCCGTGGTCAGACACAGAGTGAATCTCCCTCCACTCCGTCCCAACAAACACTCCATGGGACAGACACAGAGTGAAACTCCAACCACACCGTCCCATCACACACTCCCGGGGTCAGACACAGAGTGAATCTCCCTCCACTCCGTCCCATCACACACTCCCGGGGTCAGACACAGAGTGAATCTCCGTCCACTCCGTACCATCACACACTGCGGGGGTCAGACACAGAGTGAATATCCCTCGACTCCGTCCCATCACACGCTCCCGGGGTCAGACACAGAGTGCAATCCACCACACCGTCCAACCACAAACACCCGGGGATAGGCACAAAGGAAATCTCACTCCATACCGTCCCATCAGCACACTCCGGGCCTCAGTCACGGAGTGAACCTTCCTCGATACCGTCCCAACACACACTCCCTGGGTCAGTCGCAGACTGAATCTCCCTCCACACGGTCCCATCTCACCCTCAGTGGTCAGACACAGTATGAGGCTTGCTCCACACCGTCCCATCACACACACCCGGGGATTGGCACAGAGGGAATCTCCCTCCACACCGTCGGATCACAAACACCCGGGGGTCAGACACAGAGTGAATCTCCCTCCACACCGTCCCATCACACACTCCCGGGGTCAGACAAAGAGTGAATCTCACTCCACATCGTCCCATCACACACTCCCGGTGTCATGCCCAGAGTGAATCTCCCTCCACACTGTCCCATCACATACTCCCGGGGTCAGACACGGAGTGAATTTGCCTCCACACAGTCCCTCACACACTCGCGGGGTCAGACACAGAGTGAGGTTTCCTCCACACCGTCCCATCACACACTCCCGGTGTCAGAAACAGAGTGAATCTCCCTCCTCACAGTCCCATCACACACTCCCGTGTTCACACACAGAGTGATTCTCCCTCCACACCGTCCCATCACACACTCCCGGGGTCAGACACAGAGTGAATCTCCCTCCACACCGTCCCATTACACACTCCCGGGGACAGGCACAGAGAGAATCTCACTCCACACCGTCCCAACACACACTCCCGTGTTCACACAGAGAGTGATTCTCCCTCCACACCGTCCGAGCACGCACTCCCTAGGTCAGACACAGAGTGAAACTTCCTCCACACCGCCCCATCACACATCCCTGGGTCAGTCACATAGTGCACCTCCCTCCACACCGTCCCATAACACAATCCCGGTGTCAGACACAGAGTGCATCTCCCTCCACACCGTCCCAACACACACTCCCGTGGTCAGACACAGAGTGAATCTGCCTCCACACCGTCCCTCACACACTCTTGGGATCAGACACAGAGGGAATCTCCCTCCACACCGTCCCTTGACACAATCCCAGGGTCAGACACAGAGTGAACCTCCCTCCACACAGTCGCACCACACACACCCGGGGACAGGCACAAAGGGAATCTCACTCCACACAGTCCAATCGCATACTCCGGGGCTCAGACACGGAGTGAAACTTCCTCCACACCGCTCCATCACACATCCCATTGTCAGTCACATAGTGCATCTCCCTCCACACCGTCCCATAACATAATCCCTGTGTCAGACATAGAGTGCATCTCCCTCCACACCGTCCCAACACACACTCCCGTGGTCAGACACAGAATGAATCTCCCTCCACTCCGTCCCAACAAACACTCCATGGGACAGACACAGAGTGAAACTCCAACCACACCGTCCTATCACACACTCCCGGGGTCAGACACAGAGTGAATCTCCGTCCACTCCGTACCATCACACACTGCGGGGGTCAGACACAGAGTGAATATCGCTCGACTCCGTCCCATCACACGCTCCCGGGGTCAGACACAGAGTGCAATCCACCACACCGTCCAACCACACACACCCGGGGACAGGCACAAAGGAAATCTCACTCCACACCGTCCCATCAGCACACTCCGGGCCTCAGTCACGGAGTGAACCTTCCTCGATACCGTTTCAACACACACTCCCTGGGTCTGTCGCAGACTGAATCTCCCTCCACATGGTCCCATCTCACCCTCAGTGGTCAGACACAGTATGAGGCTTGCTCCACACCGCCCCATCACACACACTCGGGGATAGGCACAGAGGGAATCTCCCTCCACACCGTCGGATCACGAACTCCCGGGGTCAGACACAGAGTAAATCTCAATCCACACCGTCGCATCACACACTACCGTGGACAGACACAGAGTGAATCTCCCTCCACACCGTCCCATCACACACTCCCGGGGTCAGATACAGAGTAAATCTCCCTCCACTCCGTCGGATCACACACTACCGTGGTCAGACACAGAGTGAATCTCACTCCACATCGTCCCATCACACACTCCCGGTGTCATGCCCAGAGTGAATCTCCCTCCACACTGTCCCATCACATACTCCCGGGGTCAGACACGGAGTGAATTTGCCTCCACACAGTCCCTCACACACTCGCGGGGTCAGACACAGAGTGAGGTTTCCTCCACACCGTCCCATCACACACTCCCAGGTTCAGACACAGAGTGAGGCTTCCTCCACAGCGTCCCATCACACACACCCGGTGTCAGGCACAGCGGGAATCTTCCTCCACACCGTCCCATCCCACACTTCCGGTGTCAGAAACAGAGTGAATCTCCCTCCTCACAGTCCCATCACACACTCCCGTGTTCACACACAGAGTGATTCTCCCTCCACACCGTCCCATCACACACTCCCGGGGTCAGACACAGAGTGAATCTCCCTCCACACCGTCCCATTACACACTCCCGGTGTCAGACACAGAGTGAATCTCCCTCCACACCGTCCCATCACACACTCGCCGGATCAGACACAGTGTGAATCTCCCTCCCCACCGTCCGATGACACACTCCCGGGGACAGGCACAGAGTGAATCTCACTCCACACCGTCCCAACACACACTCCCGTGTTCACACAGAGAGTGATTCTCCCTCCACACCGTCCGAGCACACACTCCCTAGGTCAGACACAGAGTGAAACTTCCTCCACACCGCCCCATCACACATCCCTGGGTCAGTCACATAGTGCACCTCCCTCCACACCGTCCCATAACACAATCCCGGTGTCAGACACAGAGTGCATCTCCCTCCACACCGTCCCAACACACACTCCCGTGGTCAGACACAGAGTGAATCTGCCTCCACACCGTCCCTCACACACTCTTGGGATCAGACACAGAGGGAATCTCCCTCCACACCGTCCCTTGACACAATCCCAGGGTCAGACACAGAGTGAACCTCCCTCCACACAGTCGCACCACACACACCCGGGGACAGGCACAAAGGGAATCTCACTCCACACAGTCCAATCGCATACTCCGGGGCTCAGACACGGAGTGAAACTTCCTCCACACCGCTCCATCACACATCCCATTGTCAGTCACATACTGCATCTCCCTCCACACCGTCCCATAACATAATCCCTGTGTCAGACATAGAGTGCATCTCCCTCCACACCGTCCCAACACACACTCCCGTGGTCAGACACAGAATGAATCTCCCTCCACTCCGTCCCAACAAACACTCCATGGGACAGACACAGAGTGAATATCCCTCCACACCGTCCATCAGACACTCCCGGGGAAACACACAGAGTGAATCTCCCTCCACACCGTCCCATCACACACTCCCGGGGTCAGACACAGTGTGAAACTCCAACCACACCGTCCCATCACACACTCCCGGGGTCAGACACAGAGTGAATCACCGTCCACACCGTCCCATCACACACTCCCGGGGTCAGACACAGAGTGAATCTCCGTCCACTCCGTCGGATCACACACTGCGGGGGTCAGACACAGAGTGAATATCCCTCGACTCCGTCCCATCACACGCTCCCGGGGTCAGACACAGAGTGCAATCCACCACACCGTCCAACCACACACACCCGGGGACAGGCACAAAGGAAATCTCACTCCACACCGTCCCATCAGCACACTCCGGGCCTCAGTCACGGAGTGAAACTTCCTCGATACCGTCCCAACACACACTCCCTGGGTCAGTCGCAGACTGAATCTCCCTCCACACGGTCCCATCGCACAATCCAGTGGTCAGACACAGTATGAGGCTTGCTCCAAACCGTCCCATCACACACGCCCGGGGATAGGCACAGAGGGAATCTCCCTCCACACCGTCGGATCACAAACTCCCGGGGTCAGACTAAGAGTAAATCTCAATCCACACCGTCGCATCACACACTACCGTGGACAGACACAGAGTGAATCTCCCTCCACACCGTCCCATCGCACACACCCGGGGTCAGACCCAGAGTGAATCTCCCTCCCCACCGTCATAACACACACTCCCGGGGTCAGATACAGAGTGACTCTCCCTACACACCGTCCCATCACACAGTACGGGGTCACACACAGAGTGAATATCCCTCCCCACCGTCCGATCACACACTCCCGGGGTCAGACACAGAGTGAATCTCTCTCCACACCGTTGCATCACACGGTCCCGGTGTTCAATACAGAGCAACACCTCCTCCACAGCGTCACATCACACACTCCCGGTGTCGGAAAAAGAGTGAATCTCTCTCCTCACAGTCCCACTATACACTCCCGGGATCAGACACAGAGTGAACCTCCTTCCACACCGTCCCACCACACACACCCGGGAACAGGCACAAAAGGAATCTACCTCCACACCGTCCCATCACACACACCCGGGGTCAGACACAGAGTGACTCTCCCTCCACACCGTCCCAACACACACTCCCGTGGTCAGACACAGAGTGAATCTGCCTCCACACCGTCCCTCACACACTCTTGGGATCAGACACAGAGGGAATCTCCCTCCACACCGTCCCTTGACACAATCCCGGGGTCAGACACAGAGTGAACCTCCCTCCACACAGTCGCACCACACACACCCGGGGACAGGCACAAAGGGAATCTCACTCCACACAGTCCAATCGCATACTCCGGGGCTCAGACACGGAGTGAAACTTCCTCCACACCGCTCCATCACACATCCCATTGTCAGTCACATACTGCATCTCCCTCCACACCGTCCCATAACATAATCCCTGTGTCAGACATAGAGTGCATCTCCCTCCACACCGTCCCAACACACACTCCCGTGGTCAGACACAGAATGAATCTCACTCCACTCCGTCCCAACAAACACTCCATGGGACAGACACAGAGTGAATATCCCTCCACACCGTCCATCAGACACTCCCGGGGAAACACACAGAGTGAATCTCCCTCCACACCGTCCCATCACACACTCCCGGGGTCAGACACAGTGTGAAACTCCAACCACACCGTCCCATCACACACTCCCGGGGTCAGACACAGAGTAAATCTCAATCCACACCGTCGCATCACACACTACCGTGGACAGACACAGAGTGAATCTCCCTCCACACCGTCCCATCACACACTCCCGGGGTCAGATACAGAGTAAATCTCCCTCCACTCCGTCGGATCACACACTACCGTGGTCAGACACAGAGTGAATCTCACTCCACATCGTCCCATCACACACTCCCGGTGTCATGCCCAGAGTGAATCTCCCTCCACACTGTCCCATCACATACTCCCGGGGTCAGACACGGAGTGAATTTGCCTCCACACAGTCCCTCACACACTCGCGGGGTCAGACACAGAGTGAGGTTTCCTCCACACCGTCCCATCACACACTCCCAGGTTCAGACACAGAGTGAGGCTTCCTCCACAGCGTCCCATCACACACACCCGGTGTCAGGCACAGCGGGAATCTTCCTCCACACCGTCCCATCCCACACTTCCGGTGTCAGAAACAGAGTGAATCTCCCTCCTCACAGTCCCATCACACACTCCCGTGTTCACACACAGAGTGATTCTCCCTCCACACCGTCCCATCACACACTCCCGGGGTCAGACACAGAGTGAATCTCCCTCCACACCGTCCCATTACACACTCCCTGGGTCAGTCGCAGACTGAATCTCCCTCCACACGGTCCCATCGCACAATCCAGTGGTCAGACACAGTATGAGGCTTGCTCCAAACCGTCCCATCACACACGCCCGGGGATAGGCACAGAGGGAATCTCCCTCCACACCGTCGGATCACAAACTCCCGGGGTCAGACTAAGAGTAAATCTCAATCCACACCGTCGCATCACACACTACCGTGGACAGACACAGAGTGAATCTCCCTCCACACCGTCCCATCGCACACACCCGGGGTCAGACCCAGAGTGAATCTCCCTCCCCACCGTCATAACACACACTCCCGGGGTCAGATACAGAGTGACTCTCCCTACACACCGTCCCATCACACAGTACGGGGTCACACACAGAGTGAATATCCCTCCCCACCGTCCGATCACACACTCCCGGGGTCAGACACAGAGTGAATCTCTCTCCACACCGTTGCATCACACGGTCCCGGTGTCAAATACAGAGCAACACCTCCTCCACAGCGTCACATCACACACTCCCGGTGTCGGAAAAAGAGTGAATCTCTCTCCTCACAGTCCCACTATACACTCCCGGGATCAGACACAGAGTGAACCTCCTTCCACACCGTCCCACCACACACACCCGGGAACAGGCACAAAAGGAATCTACCTCCACACCGTCCCATCACACACACCCGGGGTCAGACACAGAGTGACTCTCCCTCCACACCGTCCCAACACACACTCCCGTGGTCAGACACAGAGTGAATCTGCCTCCACACCGTCCCTCACACACTCTTGGGATCAGACACAGAGGGAATCTCCCTCCACACCGTCCCTTGACACAATCCCGGGGTCAGACACAGAGTGAACCTCCCTCCACACAGTCGCACCACACACACCCGGGGACAGGCACAAAGGGAATCTCACTCCACACAGTCCAATCGCATACTCCGGGGCTCAGACACGGAGTGAAACTTCCTCCACACCGCTCCATCACACATCCCATTGTCAGTCACATACTGCATCTCCCTCCACACCGTCCCATAACATAATCCCTGTGTCAGACATAGAGTGCATCTCCCTCCACACCGTCCCAACACACACTCCCGTGGTCAGACACAGAATGAATCTCCCTCCACTCCGTCCCAACAAACACTCCATGGGACAGACACAGAGTGAATATCCCTCCACACCGTCCATCAGACACTCCCGGGGAAACACACAGAGTGAATCTCCCTCCACACCGTCCCATCACACAC
Source organism: Hypanus sabinus (assembly GCF_030144855.1). Lineage (NCBI taxonomy): Eukaryota > Metazoa > Chordata > Chondrichthyes > Myliobatiformes > Dasyatidae > Hypanus > Hypanus sabinus. Next base: position 349,426 of record NW_026781336.1, read on the forward strand.
TCCCGGGGTCAGACACAGTGTGAAACTCCAACCACACCGTCCCATCACACACTCCCGGGGTCAGACACAGAGTGAATCACCGTCCACACCGTCCCATCACACACTCCCGGGGTCAGACACAGAGTGAATCTCCGTCCACTCCGTCGGATCACACACTGCGGGGGTCAGACACAGAGTGAATATCCCTCGACTCCGTCCCATCACACGCTCCCGGGGTCAGACACAGAGTGCAATCCACCACACCGTCCAACCACACACACCCGGGGACAGGCACAAAGGAAATCTCACTCCACACCGTCCCATCAGCACACTCCGGGCCTCAGTCACGGAGTGAAACTTCCTCGATACCGTCCCAACACACACTCCCTGGGTCAGTCGCAGACTGAATCTCCCTCCACACGGTCCCATCGAACAATCCAGAGGTCAGACACAGTATGAGGCTTGCTCCAAACCGTCCCATCACACACGCCCGGGGATAGGCACAGAGGGAATCTCCCTCCACACCGTCGGATCACAAACTCCCGGGGTCAGACTAAGAGTAAATCTCAATCCACACCGTCGCATCACACACTACCGTGGACAGACACAGAGTGAATCTCCCTCCACACCGTCCCATCGCACACACCCGGGGTCAGACCCAGAGTGAATCTCCCTCCCCACCGTCATAACACACACTCCCGGGGTCAGATACAGAGTGACTCTCCCTACACACCGTCCCATCACACACTACGGGGTCACACACAGAGTGAATATCCCTCCCCACCGTCCGATCACACACTCCCGGGGTCAGACACAGAGTGAATCTCTCTCCACACCGTTGCATCACACGGTCCCGGTGTCAAATACAGAGCAACACCTCCTCCACAGCGTCACATCACACACTCCCGGTGTCGGAAAAAGAGTGAATCTCTCTCCTCACAGTCCCACTATACACTCCCGGGATCAGACACAGAGTGAACCTCCTTCCACACCGTCCCACCACACACACCCGGGAACAGGCACAAAAGGAATCTACCTCCACACCGTCCCATCACACACACCCGGGGTCAGACACAGAGTGACTCTACCTCCACACCGTCCCATCACTCACTCACGGTCAGACACAGAGTGAATCTCCCTCCACACCGTCCCATCACACACTCCCGGGGTCAGACACAGAGTGAATCTCCCTCCAGACCGTCCCATCACACACTCCCGGGGTCAGACACAGAGTGAATCTCCCTCCACAGCGTCCGATCACACACTCCCAGGGTCAGACACAGAGTGAATCTCCCTCCACACCGTCCCATCACACACTACCGGGTTCAGACAAAGAGTGAACCTCCATTCATACGGTCCCATCACACACTACCGTTGTCAGACACAGAGTGAATCTCACTCCACACCGTCCCATCACACACTACCGGGGTCAGACATAGAGTGAATCTCCCTCCACACCGTCCTATCACACACTAACGGGGTCAGACACAGAGTGAATCTCCCTCCACACCGTACCATCACACACTCCCGGGGTCAGACACAGTCTGAATCTCCCACAACACCGCCCCATCACACATCCCCGGGTCAGACACATAGTGCATCTCCCTCCACACCGTCCGATCACACACTCCTGGGTTCAGACACAGAGTGAATCTCCCTCCACACCGTCCCATCACACACTACCGTGGTCAGACACAGAGTGAATCTGCCTCCACACCGTCCATCCGACACACTTGGGATCAGACACAGAGGGAATCTCCCTCCACACCGACCCTTCACACAATCCCGGGGTCAGACACAGAGTGAACCTACCTCCACACAGTCGCACCACACACACCCGGGGACAGGCACAAAGGGAATCTCACTCCACACAGTCCAATCGCATACTCCGGGGCTCAGACACGGAGTGAAACTTCCTCCACACCGCCCCATAACATAATCCTGGTGTCAGACACATAGTGCATCTCCCTCCACACCGTCCCATAACATAATCCCGGTGTCAGACACAGAGTGCATCTCCCTCCACACCGTTCCAACACACACTCCCGTGGTCAGTCACAGAGTGAATCTCCCTCCACTCCGTCCCAACAAACACTCCATGGGACAGACACAGAGTGAATCTCCGTCCACACCGTCCCATCACACACTCCCGGGGTCAGACACAGAGTGAAACTCCAACCACACCGTCCCATCACACACTCCCGGGGTCAGACACAGAGCGAATCTCCCTCCATTCCGTCCCATCACACACTCCCGGGGTCAGACACAGAGTGAATCTCCGTCCACTCCGTACCATCACACACTGCGAGGGTCAGACACAGAGTGAATATCCCTCGACTCCGTCCCATCACACGCTCCCGGGGTCAGACACAGAGTGCAATCCACCACACCGTCCAACCACACACACCCGGGGACAGGCACAAAGGAAATCTCACTCCACACCGTCCCATCAGCATACTCCGGGCCTCAGTCACGGAGTGAAACTTCCTCGATACCGTCCCAACACACACTCCCTGGGTCAGTCGCAGACTGAATCTCCCTCCACACGGTCCCATCACACACTCCAGTGGTCAGACACAGTATGAGGCTTGCTCCACACCGTCCCATCACACACACCCGGGGATAGGCACAGAGGGAATCTCCCTCCACACCGTCGGATCACAAACACCCGGGGGTCAGACACAGAGTGAATCTCCCTCCACACCGTCCCATCACACACTCCCGGGGTCAGACACAGAGTGAATCTCGCTCCACATCGTCCCATCACACTCTCCCGGCGTCAGACACAGAGTGTATCTCCCTCCACACCGTCCCATCACACACTCCCGGGGTCAGACACAGTATGAGGCTTGCTCCACACCGTCCCATCACACACACCCGGGGATAGGCACAGAGGGAATCTCCCTCCACACCGTCGGATCACAAACTCCCGGGGTCAGACACAGAGTAAATCTCAATCCACACCGTCGCATCACAAACTACCGTGGAAAGACACAGAGTGAACCTCCATTCATACCGTCCCATCACACACTACCGTTGTCAGACACAGAGTGAATCTCACTCCACACCGTCCCATCACACACTACCGGGGTCAGACATAGAGTGAATCTCCCTCCACACCGTCCTATCACACACTCCCGGGGTCAGACACAGAGTGAATCTCTCTCCACACCGTTACATCACACAGTCCCGGTGTCAAATACAGAGCAAAACCTCCTCCACAGCGTCACATCACACACTCCCGGTGTCGGAAAAAGAGTGAATCTCTCTCCTCACAGTCCCACCATTCACTCCCGGGATCAGACACAGAGTGAACCTCCTTCCACACCGTCCAACCACACACACCCGGGGACAGGCACTAAGGAAATCTCACTCCACACCGTCCCATCAGCACACTCCGGGCCTCAGTCACGGAGTGAAACTTCCTCGATACCGTCCCAACACACACTCCCTGGGTCAGTCGCAGACTGAATCTCCCTCCACACGGTCCCATCGCACAATCCAGTGGTCAGACACAGTATGAGGCTTGCTCCAAACCGTCCCATCACACACGCCCGGGGATAGGCACAGAGGGAATCTCCCTCCACACCGTCGGATCACAAACTCCCGGGGTCAGACACAGAGTAAATCTCAATCCACACCGTCGCATCACACACTACCGTGGACAGACACAGAGTGAATCTCCCTCCACACCGTCCCATCGCACACACCCGGGGTCAGACCCAGAGTGAATCTCTCTCCCCACCGTCCGATTACACACTCCCGGGGTCAGACACAGAGTGAATCTCCCTCCCCACCGTCATAACACACACTCCCGGGGTCAGATACAGAGTGACTCTCCCTACACACCGTCCCATCACACACTACGGGGTCACACACAGAGTGAATATCCCTCCCCACCGTCCGATCACACACTCCCGGGGTCAGACACAGAGTGAATCTCTCTCCACACCGTTGCATCACACAGTCCCGGTGTCAAATACAGAGCAACACCTCCTCCACAGCGTCACATCACACACTCCCGGTGTCGGAAAAAGAGTGAATCTCTCTCCTCACAGTCCCACTATACACTCCCGGGATCAGACACAGAGTGAACCTCCTTCCACACCGTCCCACCACACACACCCGGGAACAGGCACAAAAGGAATCTACCTCCACACCGTCCCATCACACACACCCGGGGTCAGACACAGAGTGACTCTACCTCCACACCGTCCCATCACTCACTCACGGTCAGACACAGAGTGAATCTCCCTCCACACCGTCCCATCACACACTCCCGGGGTCAGACACAGAGTGAATCTCCCTCCAGACCGTCCCATCACACACTCCCGGGGTCAGACACAGAGTGAATCTCCCTCCACAGCGTCCGATCACACACTCCCAGGGTCAGACACAGAGTGAATCTCCCTCCACACCGTCCCATCACACACTACCGGGTTCAGACAAAGAGTGAACCTCCATTCATACGGTCCCATCACACACTACCGTTGTCAGACACAGAGTGAATCTCACTCCACACCGTCCCATCACACACTACCGGGGTCAGACATAGAGTGAATCTCCCTCCACACCGTCCTATCACACACTAACGGGGTCAGACACAGAGTGAATCTCCCTCCACACCGTACCATCACACACTCCCGGGGTCAGACACAGTCTGAATCTCCCACAACACCGCCCCATCACACATCCCCGGGTCAGACACATAGTGCATCTCCCTCCACACCGTCCGATCACACACTCCTGGGTTCAGACACAGAGTGAATCTCCCTCCACACCGTCCCATCACACACTACCGTGGTCAGACACAGAGTGAATCTGCCTCCACACCGTCCATCCGACACACTTGGGATCAGACACAGAGGGAATCTCCCTCCACACCGACCCTTCACACAATCCCGGGGTCAGACACAGAGTGAACCTACCTCCACACAGTCGCACCACACACACCCGGGGACAGGCACAAAGGGAATCTCACTCCACACAGTCCAATCGCATACTCCGGGGCTCAGACACGGAGTGAAACTTCCTCCACACCGCCCCATAACATAATCCTGGTGTCAGACACATAGTGCATCTCCCTCCACACCGTCCCATAACATAATCCCGGTGTCAGACACAGAGTGCATCTCCCTCCACACCGTTCCAACACACACTCCCGTGGTCAGACACAGAGTGAATCTCCCTCCACTCCGTCCCAACAAACACTCCATGGGACAGACACAGAGTGAATCTCCCTCCACACCGTCCCATCACACACTCCCGGGGTCAGACACAGAGTGAAACTCCAACCACACCGTTCCATCACACACTCCCGGGGTCAGACACAGAGTGAATCTCCCTCCACTCCGTCCCATCACACACTCCCGCGGTCAGACACAGAGTGAATCTCCGTCCACACCGTCCCATCACACACTCCCGGGGTCAGACACAGAGTGAAACTCCAACCACACCGTCCCATCACACACTCCCGGGGTCAGACACAGAGCGAATCTCCCTCCATTCCGTCCCATCACACACTCCCGGGGTCAGACACAGAGTGAATCTCCGTCCACTCCGTACCATCACACACTGCGAGGGTCAGACACAGAGTGAATATCCCTCGACTCCGTCCCATCACACGCTCCCGGGGTCAGACACAGAGTGCAATCCACCACACCGTCCAACCACACACACCCGGGGACAGGCACAAAGGAAATCTCACTCCACACCGTCCCATCAGCATACTCCGGGCCTCAGTCACGGAGTGAAACTTCCTCGATACCGTCCCAACACACACTCCCTGGGTCAGTCGCAGACTGAATCTCCCTCCACACGGTCCCATCACACACTCCAGTGGTCAGACACAGTATGAGGCTTGCTCCACACCGTCCCATCACACACACCCGGGGATAGGCACAGAGGGAATCTCCCTCCACACCGTCGGATCACAAACACCCGGGGGTCAGACACAGAGTGAATCTCCCTCCACACCGTCCCATCACACACTCCCGGGGTCAGACACAGAGTGAATCTCGCTCCACATCGTCCCATCACACACTCCCGGGGTCAGACACAGAGTGTATCTCCCTCCACACCGTCCCATCACACACTCCCGGGGTCAGACACAGTATGAGGCTTGCTCCACACCGTCCCATCACACACACCCGGGGATAGGCACAGAGGGAATCTCCCTCCACACCGTCGGATCACAAACTCCCGGGGTCAGACACAGAGTGAAACTCCAACCACACCGTCCCATCACACACTCCCGGGGTCAGACACAGAGCGAATCTCCCTCCATTCCGTCCCATCACACACTCCCGGGGTCAGACACAGAGTGAATCTCCGTCCACTCCGTACCATCACACACTGCGAGGGTCAGACACAGAGTGAATATCCCTCGACTCCGTCCCATCACACGCTCCCGGGGTCAGACACAGAGTGCAATCCACCACACCGTCCAACCACACACACCCGGGGACAGGCACAAAGGAAATCTCACTCCACACCGTCCCATCAGCATACTCCGGGCCTCAGTCACGGAGTTAAACTTCCTCGATACCGTCCCAACACACACTCCCTGGGTCAGTCGCAGACTGAATCTCCCTCCACACGGTCCCATCACACACTCCAGTGGTCAGACACAGTATGAGGCTTGCTCCACACCGTCCCATCACACACACCCGGGGATAGGCACAGAGGGAATCTCCCTCCACACCGTCGGATCACAAACACCCGGGGGTCAGACACAGAGTGAATCTCCCTCCACACCGTCCCATCACACACTCCCGGGGTCAGACACAGAGTGAATCTCGCTCCACATCGTCCCATCACACACTCCCGGGGTCAGACACAGAGTGTATCTCCCTCCACACCGTCCCATCACACACTCCCGGGGTCAGACACAGTATGAGGCTTGCTCCACACCGTCCCATCACACACACCCGGGGATAGGCACAGAGGGAATCTCCCTCCACACCGTCGGATCACAAACTCCCGGGGTCAGACACAGAGTAAATCTCAATCCACACCGTCGCATCACAAACTACCGTGGAAAGACACAGAGTGAACCTCCATTCATACCGTCCCATCACACACTACCGTTGTCAGACACAGAGTGAATCTCACTCCACACCGTCCCATCACACACTACCGGGGTCAGACATAGAGTGAATCTCCCTCCACACCGTCCTATCACACACTCCCGGGGTCAGACACAGAGTGAATCTCTCTCCACACCGTTACATCACACAGTCCCGGTGTCAAATACAGAGCAAAACCTCCTCCACAGCGTCACATCACACACTCCCGGTGTCGGAAAAAGAGTGAATCTCTCTCCTCACAGTCCCACCATTCACTCCCGGGATCAGACACAGAGTGAACCTCCTTCCACCGTCCCACCACACACACCCGGGGACAGGCACTAAGGAAATCTCACTCCACACCGTCCCATCAGCACACTCCGGGCCTCAGTCACGGAGTGAAACTTCCTCGATACCGTCCCAACACACACTCCCTGGGTCAGTCGCAGACTGAATCTCCCACCACACGGTCCCATCGCACAATCCAGTGGTCAGACACAGTATGAGGCTTGCTCCAAACCGTTCCATCACACACGCCCGGGGATAGGCACAGAGGGAATCTCCCTCCACACCGTCGGATCACAAACTCCCGGGGTCAGACACAGAGTAAATCTCAATCCACACCGTCGCATCACACACTACCGTGGACAGACACAGAGTGAATCTCCCTCCACACCGTCCCATCGCACACACCCGGGAACAGGCACAAAAGGAATCTACCTCCACACCGTCCCATCACACACACCCGGGGTCAGACACAGAGTGACTCTACCTCCACACCGTCCCATCACTCACTCACGGTCAGACACAGAGTGAATCTCCCTCCACACCGTCCCATCACACACTCCCGGGGTCAGACACAGAGTGAATCTCCCTCCAGACCGTCCCATCACACACTCCCGGGGTCAGACACAGAGTGAATCTCCCTCCACAGCGTCCGATCACACACTCCCAGGGTCAGACACAGAGTGAATCTCCCTCCACACCGTCCCATCACACACTACCGGGTTCAGACAAAGAGTGAACCTCCATTCATACGGTCCCATCACACACTACCGTTGTCAGACACAGAGTGAATCTCATTCCACACCGTCCCATCACACACTACCGGGGTCAGACATAGAGTGAAGCTCCCTCCACACCGTCCTATCACACACTAACGGGGTCAGACACAGAGTGAATCTCCCTCCACACCGTACCATCACACACTCCCGGGGTCAGACACAGTCTGAATCTCCCACAACACCGCCCCATCACACATCCCCGGGTCAGACACATAGTGCATCTCCCTCCACACCGTCCGATCACACACTCCTGGGTTCAGACACAGAGTGAATCTCCCTCCACACCGTCCCATCACACACTACCGTGGTCAGACACAGAGTGAATCTGCCTCCACACCGTCCATCCGACACACTTGGGATCAGACACAGAGGGAATCTCCCTCCACACCGACCCTTCACACAATCCCGGGGTCAGACACAGAGTGAACCTACCTCCACACAGTCGCACCACACACACCCGGGGACAGGCACAAAGGGAATCTCACTCCACACAGTCCAATCGCATACTCCGGGGCTCAGACACGGAGTGAAACTTCCTCCACACCGCCCCATAACATAATCCTGGTGTCAGACACATAGTGCATCTCCCTCCACACCGTCCCATAACATAATCCCGGTGTCAGACACAGAGTGCATCTCCCTCCACACCGTTCCAACACACACTCCCGTGGTCAGACACAGAGTGAATCTCCCTCCACTCCGTCCCAACAAACACTCCATGGGACAGACACAGAGTGAATCTCCCTCCACACCGTCCCATCACACACTCCCGGGGTCAGACACAGAGTGAAACTCCAACCACACCGTCCCATCACACACTCCCGGGGTCAGACACAGAGTGAATCTCCCTCCACTCCGTCCCATCACACACTCCTGCGGTCAGACACAGAGTGAATCTCCGTCCACACCGTCCCATCACACACTCCCGGGGTCAGACACAGAGTGAAACTCCAACCACACCGTCCCATCACACACTCCCGGGGTCAGACACAGAGCGAATCTCCCTCCATTCCGTCCCATCACACACTCCCGGGGTCAGACACAGAGTGAATCTCCGTCCACTCCGTACCATCACACACTGCGAGGGTCAGACACAGAGTGAATATCCCTCGACTCCGTCCCATCACACGCTCCCGGGGTCAGACACAGAGTGCAATCCACCACACCGTCCAACCACACACACCCGGGGACAGGCACAAAGGAAATCTCACTCCACACCGTCCCATCAGCATACTCCGGGCCTCAGTCACGGAGTGAAACTTCCTCGATACCGTCCCAACACACACTCCCTGGGTCAGTCGCAGACTGAATCTCCCTCCACACGGTCCCATCACACACTCCAGTGGTCAGACACAGTATGAGGCTTGCTCCACACCGTCCCATCACACACACCCGGGGATAGGCACAGAGGGAATCTCCCTCCTCACCGTCGGATCACAAACACCCGGGGGTCAGACACAGAGTGAATCTCCCTCCACACCGTCCCATCACACACTCCCGGGGTCAGACACAGAGTGAATCTCCGTCCACTCCGTACCATCACACACTGCGGGGGTCAGACACAGAGTGAATATCGCTCGACTCCGTCCCATCACACGCTCCCGGGGTCAGACACAGAGTGCAATCCACCACACCGTCCAACCACACACACCCGGGGACAGGCACAAAGGAAATCTCACTCCACACCGTCCCATCAGCACACTCCGGGCCTCAGTCACGGAGTGAACCTTCCTCGATACCGTTTCAACACACACTCCCTGGGTCTGTCGCAGACTGAATCTCCCTCCACACGGTCCCATCTCACCCTCAGTGGTCAGACACAGTATGAGGCTTGCTCCACACCGCCCCATCACACACACTCGGGGATAGGCACAGAGGGAATCTCCCTCCACACCGTCGGATCACGAACTCCCGGGGTCAGACACAGAGTAAATCTCAATCCACACCGTCGCATCACACACTACCGTGGACAGACACAGAGTGAATCTCCCTCCACACCGTCCCATCACACACTCCCGGGGTCAGATACAGAGTAAATCTCCCTCCACTCCGTCGGATCACACACTACCGTGGTCAGACACAGAGTGAATCTCACTCCACATCGTCCCATCACACACTCCCGGTGTCATGCCCAGAGTGAATCTCCCTCCACACTGTCCCATCACATACTCCCGGGGTCAGACACGGAGTGAATTTGCCTCCACACAGTCCCTCACACACTCGCGGGGTCAGACACAGAGTGAGGTTTCCTCCACACCGTCCCATCACACACTCCCAGGTTCAGACACAGAGTGAGGCTTCCTCCACAGCGTCCCATCACACACACCCGGTGTCAGGCACAGCGGGAATCTTCCTCCACACCGTCCCATCCCACACTTCCGGTGTCAGAAACAGAGTGAATCTCCCTCCTCACAGTCCCATCACACACTCCCGTGTTCACACACAGAGTGATTCTCCCTCCACACCGTCCCATCACACACTCCCGGGGTCAGACACAGAGTGAATCTCCCTCCACACCGTCCCATTACACACTCCCGGTGTCAGACACAGAGTGATGAATCTCCCTCCACACCGTCCCATCACACACTCGCCGGATCAGACACAGTGTGAATCTCCCTCCCCACCGTCCGATGACACACTCCCGGGGACAGGCACAGAGTGAATCTCACTCCACACCGTCCCAACACACACTCCCGTGTTCACACAGAGAGTGATTCTCCCTCCACACCGTCCGAGCACACACTCCCTAGGTCAGACACAGAGTGAAACTTCCTCCACACCGCCCTATCACACATCCCCGGGTCAGTCACATAGTGCACCTCCCTCCACACCGTCCCATAACACAACCCCGGTGTCAGACACAGAGTGCATCTCCCTCCACACCGTCCCAACACACACTCCCGTGGTCAGACACAGAGTGAATCTGCCTCCACACCGTCCCTCACACACTCTTGGGATCAGACACAGAGGGAATCTCCCTCCACACCGTCCCTTGACACAATCCCGGGGTCAGACACAGAGTGAACCTCCCTCCACACAGTCGCACCACACACACCCGGGGACAGGCACAAAGGGAATCTCACTCCACAGCGTCCGATCACACACTCCCAGGGTCAGACACAGAGTGAATCTCCCTCCACACCGTCCCATCACACACTACCGGGTTCAGACAAAGAGTGAACCTCCATTCATACGGTCCCATCACACACTACCGTTGTCAGACACAGAGTGAATCTCACTCCACACCGTCCCATCACACACTACCGGGGTCAGACATAGAGTGAATCTCCTCCACACCGTCCTATCACACACTAACGGGGTCAGACACAGAGTGAATCTCCCTCCACACCGTACCATCACACACTCCCGGGGTCAGACACAGTCTGAATCTCCCACAACACCGCCCCATCACACACCCCCGGGTCAGACACATAGTGCATCTCCCTCCACACCGTCCGATCACACACTCCTGGGTTCAGACACAGAGTGAATCTCCCTCCACACCGTCCCATCACACACTACCGTGGTCAGACACAGAGTGAATCTGCCTCCACACCGTCCATCCGACACACTTGGGATCAGACACAGAGGGAATCTCCCTCCACACCGACCCTTCACACAATCCCGGGGTCAGACACAGAGTGAACCTACCTCCACACAGTCGCACCACACACACCCGGGGACAGGCACAAAGGGAATCTCACTCCACACAGTCCAATCGCATACTCCGGGCTCAGACACGGAGTGAAACTTCCTCCACACCGCCCCATAACAAAATCCTGGTGTCAGACACATAGTGCATCTCCCTCCACACCGTCCCATAACATAATCCCGGTGTCAGACACAGAGTGCATCTCCCTCCACACCGTTCCAACACACACTCCCGTGGTCAGACACAGAGTGAATCTCCTCCACTCCGTCCCAACAAACACTCCATGGGACAGACACAGAGTGAATCTCCCTCCACACCGTCCCATCACACACTCCCGGGGTCAGACACAGAGTGAAACTCCAACCACACCGTCCCATCACACACTCCCGGGGTCAGACACAGAGTGAATCTCCCTCCACTCCGTCCCATCACACACTCCCGCGGTCAGACACAGAGTGAATCTCCGTCCACACCGTCCCATCACACACTCCCGGGGTCAGACACAGAGTGAAACTCCAACCACACCGTCCCATCACACACTCCCGGGGTCAGACACAGAGCGAATCTCCCTCCATTCCGTCCCATCACACACTCCCGGGGTCAGACACAGAGTGAATCTCCGTCCACTCCGTACCATCACACACTGCGAGGGTCAGACACAGAGTGAATATCCCTCGACTCCGTCCCATCACACGCTCCCGGGGTCAGACACAGAGTGCAATCCACCACACCGTCCAACCACACACACCCGGGGACAGGCACAAAGGAAATCTCACTCCACACCGTCCCATCAGCATACTCCGGGCCTCAGTCACGGAGTGAAACTTCCTCGATACCGTCCCAACACACACTCCCTGGGTCAGTCGCAGACTGAATCTCCCTCCACACGGTCCCATCACACACTCCAGTGGTCAGACACAGTATGAGGCTTGCTCCACACCGTCCCATCACACACACCCGGGGATAGGCACAGAGGGAATCTCCCTCCACACCGTCGGATCACAAACACCCGGGGGTCAGACACAGAGTGAATCTCCCTCCACACCGTCCCATCACACACTCCCGGGGTCAGACACAGAGTGAATCTCCGTCCACTCCGTACCATCACACACTGCGGGGGTCAGACACAGAGTGAATATCGCTCGACTCCGTCCCATCACACGCTCCCGGGGTCAGACACAGAGTGCAATCCACCACACCGTCCAACCACACACACCCGGGGACAGGCACAAAGGAAATCTCACTCCACACCGTCCCATCAGCACACTCCGGGCCTCAGTCACGGAGTGAACCTTCCTCGATACCGTTTCAACACACACTCCCTGGGTCTGTCGCAGACTGAATCTCCCTCCACACGGTCCCATCTCACCCTCAGTGGTCAGACACAGTATGAGGCTTGCTCCACACCGCCCCATCACACACACTCGGGGATAGGCACAGAGGGAATCTCCCTCCACACCGTCGGATCACGAACTCCCGGGGTCAGACACAGAGTAAATCTCAATCCACACCGTCGCATCACACACTACCGTGGACAGACACAGAGTGAATCTCCCTCCACACCGTCCCATCACACACTCCCGGGGTCAGATACAGAGTAAATCTCCCTCCACTCCGTCGGATCACACACTACCGTGGTCAGACACAGAGTGAATCTCACTCCACATCGTCCCATCACACACTCCCGGTGTCATGCCCAGAGTGAATCTCCCTCCACACTGTCCCATCACATACTCCCGGGGTCAGACACGGAGTGAATTTGCCTCCACACAGTCCCTCACACACTCGCGGGGTCAGACACAGAGTGAGGTTTCCTCCACACCGTCCCATCACACACTCCCAGGTTCAGACACAGAGTGAGGCTTCCTCCACAGCGTCCCATCACACACACCCGGTGTCAGGCACAGCGGGAATCTTCCTCCACACCGTCCCATCCCACACTTCCGGTGTCAGAAACAGAGTGAATCTCCCTCCTCACAGTCCCATCACACACTCCCGTGTTCACACACAGAGTGATTCTCCCTCCACACCGTCCCATCACACACTCCCGGGGTCAGACACAGAGTGAATCTCCCTCCACACCGTCCCATTACACACTCCCGGTGTCAGACACAGAGTGAATCTCCCTCCACACCGTCCCATCACACACTCGCCGGATCAGACACAGTGTGAATCTCCCTCCCCACCGTCCGATGACACACTCCCGGGGACAGGCACAGAGTGAATCTCACTCCACACCGTCCCAACACACACTCCCGTGTTCACACAGAGAGTGATTCTCCCTCCACACCGTCCGAGCACACACTCCCTAGGTCAGACACAGAGTGAAACTTCCTCCACACCGCCCTATCACACATCCCCGGGTCAGTCACATAGTGCACCTCCCTCCACACCGTCCCATAACACAATCCGGTGTCAGACACAGAGTGCATCTCCCTCCACACCGTCCCAACACACACTCCCGTGGTCAGACACAGAGTGAATCTGCCTCCACACCGTCCCTCACACACTCTTGGGATCAGACACAGAGGGAATCTCCCTCCACACCGTCCCTTGACACAATCCCGGGGTCAGACACAGAGTGAACCTCCCTCCACACAGTCGCACCACACACACCCGGGGACAGGCACAAAGGGAATCTCACTCCACAGCGTCCGATCACACACTCCCAGGGTCAGACACAGAGTGAATCTCCCTCCACACCGTCCCATCACACACTACCGGGTTCAGACAAAGAGTGAACCTCCATTCATACGGTCCCATCACACACTACCGTTGTCAGACACAGAGTGAATCTCACTCCACACCGTCCCATCACACACTACCGGGGTCAGACATAGAGTGAATCTCCCTCCACACCGTCCTATCACACACTAACGGGGTCAGACACAGAGTGAATCTCCCTCCACACCGTACCATCACACACTCCCGGGGTCAGACACAGTCTGAATCTCCCACAACACCGCCCCATCACACACCCCCGGGTCAGACACATAGTGCATCTCCCTCCACACCGTCCGATCACACACTCCTGGGTTCAGACACAGAGTGAATCTCCCTCCACACCGTCCCATCACACACTACCGTGGTCAGACACAGAGTGAATCTGCCTCCACACCGTCCATCCGACACACTTGGGATCAGACACAGAGGGAATCTCCCTCCACACCGACCCTTCACACAATCCCGGGGTCAGACACAGAGTGAACCTACCTCCACACAGTCGCACCACACACACCCGGGGACAGGCACAAAGGGAATCTCACTCCACACAGTCCAATCGCATACTCCGGGGCTCAGACACGGAGTGAAACTTCCTCCACACCGCCCCATAACAAAATCCTGGTGTCAGACACATAGTGCATCTCCCTCCACACCGTCCCATAACATAATCCCGGTGTCAGACACAGAGTGCATCTCCCTCCACACCGTTCCAACACACACTCCCGTGGTCAGACACAGAGTGAATCTCCCTCCACTCCGTCCCAACAAACACTCCATGGGACAGACACAGAGTGAATCTCCCTCCACACCGTCCCATCACACACTCCCGGGGTCAGACACAGAGTGAAACTCCAACCACACCGTCCCATCACACACTCCCGGGGTCAGACACAGAGTGAATCTCCCTCCACTCCGTCCCATCACACACTCCCGCGGTCAGACACAGAGTGAATCTCCGTCCACACCGTCCCATCACACACTCCCGGGGTCAGACACAGAGTGAAACTCCAACCACACCGTCCCATCACACACTCCCGGGGTCAGACACAGAGCGAATCTCCCTCCATTCCGTCCCATCACACACTCCCGGGGTCAGACACAGAGTGAATCTCCGTCCACTCCGTACCATCACACACTGCGAGGGTCAGACACAGAGTGAATATCCCTCGACTCCGTCCCATCACACGCTCCCGGGGTCAGACACAGAGTGCAATCCACCACACCGTCCAACCACACACACCCGGGGACAGGCACAAAGGAAATCTCACTCCACACCGTCCCATCAGCATACTCCGGGCCTCAGTCACGGAGTGAAACTTCCTCGATACCGTCCCAACACACACTCCCTGGGTCAGTCGCAGACTGAATCTCCCTCCACACGGTCCCATCACACACTCCAGTGGTCAGACACAGTATGAGGCTTGCTCCACACCGTCCCATCACACACACCCGGGGATAGGCACAGAGGGAATCTCCCTCCACACCGTCGGATCACAAACACCCGGGGGTCAGACACAGAGTGAATCTCCCTCCACACCGTCCCATCACACACTCCCGGGGTCAGACACAGAGTGAATCTCGCTCCACATCGTCCCATCACACACTCCCGGCGTCAGACACAGAGTGAATCTCCCTCCACACCGTCCCATCACACACTCCCGGGGTCAGATACAGAGTAAATCTCCCTCCACTCCGTCGGATCACACACTACCGTGGTCAGACACAGAGTGAATCTCACTCCACATCGTCCCATCACACACTCCCGGTGTCATGCCCAGAGTGAATCTCCCTCCACACTGTCCCATCACATACTCCCGGGGTCAGACACGGAGTGAATTTGCCTCCACACAGTCCCTCACACACTCGCGGGGTCAGACACAGAGTGAGGTTTCCTCCACACCGTCCCATCACACACTCCCAGGTTCAGACACAGAGTGAGGCTTCCTCCACAGCGTCCCATCACACACACCGGGTGTCAGGCACAGCGGGAATCTTCCTCCACACCGTCCCATCCCACACTTCCGGTGTCAGAAACAGAGTGAATCTCCCTCCTCACAGTCCCATCACACACTCCCGGGGTCAGACACAGAGTGAATCTCCCTCCAATCCGTCCCATGACACAATCCCGGGGTCAGACACAGAGTGAACCTCCCTCCACACAGTCGCACCACACACACCCGGGGACAGGCACAAAGGGAATCTCACTCCACACAGTCCAATCGCATACTCCGGGGCTCAGACACGGAGTGAAACTTCCTCCACACCGCTCCATCACACATCCCATTGTCAGTCACATACTGCATCTCCCTCCACACCGTCCCATAACATAATCCCTGTGTCAGACATAGAGTGCATCTCCCTCCACACCGTCCCAACACACACTCCCGTGGTCAGACACAGAATGAATCTCCCTCCACTCCGTCCCAACAAACACTCCATGGGACAGACACAGAGTGAATATCCCTCCACACCGTCCATCAGACACTCCCGGGGAAACACACAGAGTGAATCTCCCTCCACACCGTCCCATCACACACTCCCGGGGTCAGACACAGTGTGAAACTCCAACCACACCGTCCCATCACACACTCCCGGGGTCAGACACAGAGTGAATCACCGTCCACACCGTCCCATCACACACTCCCGGGGTCAGACACAGAGTGAATCTCCGTCCACTCCGTCGGATCACACACTGCGGGGGTCAGACACAGAGTGAATATCCCTCGACTCCGTCCCATCACACGCTCCCGGGGTCAGACACAGAGTGCAATCCACCACACCGTCCAACCACACACACCCGGGGACAGGCACAAAGGAAATCTCACTCCACACCGTCCCATCAGCACACTCCGGGCCTCAGTCACGGAGTGAAACTTCCTCGATACCGTCCCAACACACACTCCCTGGGTCAGTCGCAGACTGAATCTCCCTCCACACGGTCCCATCGCACAATCCAGTGGTCAGACACAGTATGAGGCTTGCTCCAAACCGTCCCATCACACACGCCCGGGGATAGGCACAGAGGGAATCTCCCTCCACACCGTCGGATCACAAACTCCCGGGGTCAGACTAAGAGTAAATCTCAATCCACACCGTCGCATCACACACTACCGTGGACAGACACAGAGTGAATCTCCCTCCACACCGTCCCATCGCACACACCCGGGGTCAGACCCAGAGTGAATCTCCCTCCCCACCGTCATAACACACACTCCCGGGGTCAGATACAGAGTGACTCTCCCTACACACCGTCCCATCACACACTACGGGGTCACACACAGAGTGAATATCCCTCCCCACCGTCCGATCACACACTCCCGGGGTCAGACACAGAGTGAATCTCTCTCCACACCGTTGCATCACACGGTCCCGGTGTCAAATACAGAGCAACACCTCCTCCACAGCGTCACATCACACACTCCCGGTGTCGGAAAAAGAGTGAATCTCTCTCCTCACAGTCCCACTATACACTCCCGGGATCAGACACAGAGTGAACCTCCTTCCACCGTCCCACCACACACACCCGGGAACAGGCACAAAAGGAATCTACCTCCACACCGTCCCATCACACACACCCGGGGTCAGACACAGAGTGACTCTACCTCCACACCGTCCCATCACTCACTCACGGTCAGACACAGAGTGAATCTCCCTCCACACCGTCCCATCACACACTCCCGGGGTCAGACACAGAGTGAATCTCCCTCCAGACCGTCCCATCACACACTCCCGGGGTCAGACACAGAGTGAATCTCCCTCCACAGCGTCCGATCACACACTCCCAGGGTCAGACACAGAGTGAATCTCCCTCCACACCGTCCCATCACACACTACCGGGTTCAGACAAAGAGTGAACCTCCATTCATACGGTCCCATCACACACTACCGTTGTCAGACACAGAGTGAATCTCACTCCACACCGTCCCATCACACACTACCGGGGTCAGACATAGAGTGAATCTCCCTCCACACCGTCCTATCACACACTAACGGGGTCAGACACAGAGTGAATCTCCCTCCACACCGTACCATCACACACTCCCGGGGTCAGACACAGTCTGAATCTCCCACAACACCGCCCCATCACACATCCCCGGGTCAGACACATAGTGCATCTCCCTCCACACCGTCCGATCACACACTCCTGGGTTCAGACACAGAGTGAATCTCCCTCCACACCGTCCCATCACACACTACCGTGGTCAGACACAGAGTGAATCTGCCTCCACACCGTCCATCCGACACACTTGGGATCAGACACAGAGGGAATCTCCCTCCACACCGACCCTTCACACAATCCCGGGGTCAGACACAGAGTGAACCTACCTCCACACAGTCGCACCACACACACCCGGGGACAGGCACAAAGGGAATCTCACTCCACACAGTCCAATCGCATACTCCGGGGCTCAGACACGGAGTGAAACTTCCTCCACACCGCCCCATAACAAAATCCTGGTGTCAGACACATAGTGCATCTCCCTCCACACCGTCCCATAACATAATCCCGGTGTCAGACACAGAGTGCATCTCCCTCCACACCGTTCCAACACACACTCCCGTGGTCAGACACAGAGTGAATCTCCCTCCACTCCGTCCCAACAAACACTCCATGGGACAGACACAGAGTGAATCTCCCTCCACACCGTCCCATCACACACTCCCGGGGTCAGACACAGAGTGAAACTCCAACCACACCGTCCCATCACACACTCCCGGGGTCAGACACAGAGTGAATCTCCCTCCACTCCGTCCCATCACACACTCCCGCGGTCAGACACAGAGTGAATCTCCGTCCACACCGTCCCATCACACACTCCCGGGGTCAGACACAGAGTGAAACTCCAACCACACCGTCCCATCACACACTCCCGGGGTCAGACACAGAGCGAATCTCCCTCCATTCCGTCCCATCACACACTCCCGGGGTCAGACACAGAGTGAATCTCCGTCCACTCCGTACCATCACACACTGCGAGGGTCAGACACAGAGTGAATATCCCTCGACTCCGTCCCATCACACGCTCCCGGGGTCAGAGACAGAGTGCAATCCACCACACCGTCCAACCACACACACCAGGGGACAGGCACAAAGGAAATCTCACTCCACACCGTCCCATCAGCATACTCCGGGCCTCAGTCACGGAGTGAAACTTCCTCGATACCGTCCCAACACACACTCCCTGGGTCAGTCGCAGACTGAATCTCCCTCCACACGGTCCCATCACACACTCCAGTGGTCAGACACAGTATGAGGCTTGCTCCACACCGTCCCATCACACACACCCGGGGATAGGCACAGAGGGAATCTCCCTCCACACCGTCGGATCACAAACACCCGGGGGTCAGTCACAGAGTGAATCTCCCTCCACACCGTCCCATCACACACTCCCGGGGTCAGACACAGAGTGTATCTCCCTCCAAACCGTCCCATCACACACTCCCGGGGTCAGACACAGTATGAGGCTTGCTCCACACCGTCCCATCACACACACCCGGGGATAGGCACAGAGGGAATCTCCCTCCACACCGTCGGATCACAAACTCCCGGGGTCAGACACAGAGTAAATCTCAATCCACACCGTCGCATCACACACTACCGTGGAAAGACACAGAGTGAACCTCCATTCATACCGTCCCATCACACACTACCGTTGTCAGACACAGAGTGAATCTCACTCCACACCGTCCCATCACACACTACCGGGGTCAGACATAGAGTGAATCTCCCTCCACAGCGTCACATCACACACTCCCGGTGTCGGAAAAAGAGTGAATCTCTCTCCTCACAGTCCCACCATTCACTCCCGGGGTCAGACACAGAGTGAACCTCCTTCCACACGGTCCCATCACACACTCCAGTGGTCAGACACAGTATGAGGCTTGCTCCACACCGTCCCATCACACACACCCGGGGATAGGCACAGAGGGAATCTCCCTCCACACCGTCGGATCACAAACACCCGGGGGTCAGACACAGAGTGAATCTCCCTCCACACCGTCCCATCACACACTCCCGGGGTCAGACACAGAGTGAATCTCGCTCCACATCGTCCCATCACACACTCCCGGGGTCAGACACAGAGTGTATCTCCCTCCACACCGTCCCATCACACACTCCCGGGGATAGGCACAGAGGGAATCTCCCTCCACACCGTCGGATCACACACACCCGGGGATAGGCACAGAGGGAATCTCCCTCCACACCGTCGGATCACAAACTCCCGGGGTCAGACACAGAGTAAATCTCAATCCACACCGTCGCATCACACACTACCGTGGAAAGACACAGAGTGAACCACCATTCATACCGTCCCATCACACACTACCGTTGTCAGACACAGAGTGAATCTCACTCCACACCGTCCCATC
The DNA here is from genome assembly GCF_030144855.1 of Hypanus sabinus. Classification (NCBI taxonomy): domain Eukaryota; kingdom Metazoa; phylum Chordata; class Chondrichthyes; order Myliobatiformes; family Dasyatidae; genus Hypanus; species Hypanus sabinus. The sequence continues at coordinate 370,284 of NW_026781336.1, forward strand.
ACACACTACCGGGGTCAGACATAGAGTGAATCTCCCTCCACAGCGTCACATCACACACTCCCGGTGTCGGAAAAAGAGTGAATCTCTCTCCTCACAGTCCCACCATTCACTCCCGGGGTCAGACACAGAGTGAACCTCCTTCCACACCGTCCCACCACACACACCCGGGGACAGGCACAAAAGGAATCTCACTCTACACGGTCCGATCACACACTCCCGTGGTCAGACACAGAGTGAATCTCCCTCCACACCGTCCCATCACACACTCCCGGGGTCAGACACAGAGTGAATCTCCCTCCACAGCGTCCGATCACACACTCCCAGGGTCAGACACAGAGTGAATCTCCCTCCACACCGTCCCATCACACACTACCGGGTTCAGACAAAGAGTGAACCTCCATTCATACCGTCCCATCACACACTCCCGGGGTCAGACACAGAGTGAATCTCCCTCCACACCGTCCCATCACACACTACCGGGTTCAGACAAAGAGTGAACCTCCATTCATACCGTCCCATCACACACTACCGGGGTCAGACACAGAGTGAATCTCCCTCCACACCGTACCATCACACACTCCCGGGGTCAGACACAGTCTGAATCTCCCACAACACCGCCCCATCACACATCCCCGGGTCAGACACATAGTGCATCTCCCTCCACACCGTCCGATCACACACTCCTGGGTTCAGACACAGAGTGAATCTCCCTCCACACCGTCCCATCACACACTACCGGGTTCAGACACAGAGTGAACCTGCATTCATACCGTCCCATCAGACACTACCGTGGTCAGACACAGAGTGAATCTCCCTCCACACCGTCCCATCAGACTCTCCCGGGGTCACACACAGTGTGAATCTCCCTCCACACCGTCCGATCACAGTCTCCCGGGGTCAGACACAGAGTGAATCTCCCTCCCCACCGTCGCATCGCACACTCCCGTGGTCAGACACAGAGTGATTTTCCCTCCACATTGTCGCATCGCACACTCCCGAGGTCAGACACAGATTGAATCTCCCTCCACACCGTCCCATCACACACTCCCGTGGTCAGACAAAGAGTGAACCTCCATCCACACCGTCCCATCACACACTCCCGGGGTCAGACACAGAGTGAATCTCCCTCCAACCCGTCCCATCACACTCTGCCGGGGTCAGTCACAGAGTGAATCTCCCTCCACACCGTCCCATCACACACTCACGGGGTCACACACCGACTGAATCTCCCTCCACAACACGGCATCACCCACTCCCCGAGTTAGAAAGAGATTGAAACTCTCTCCCTCTGTCTCTGCCCCACTTACCTCTCGATGGAGACGGTGAGATGGGTTTTACGATCTGCATTTTCATGTAAGTCTCGCTGTCGTCCATCCTGTGGAGGATTCTCTGCGTCTCTGAGCTCAGCGAGGGGAAGTAACCGTTGTCAGGGGAAGCCCGTTTTGAAAACGGATTAGACCGACCCAGACAAACACCAGATGGGCTGCTCATAAAGAAAAGTCCCAAGATCAAGGGGAGGGAGTGCTTGGGGAGAGGGAGATTGAGGCTGTAAGGAGGGTGGTCTGGAGCGATGAGTGTGGCGGGGTGGGTGGAGTAGTAAGATTGGGGGAGAAAGAGGGAGGGTGTGTAATGCAAAGTTAGAGTTTGGCGGAGAGCGAATCGTGAGTGACAGGTGTCAGAAAGGGGTATCACTGAAAGAAGTGGAGAGCGAGAAGTACAAGAGAATGTAGAGAGAGGGGTAGAAATAGAGAGGGTGGATTGTTGGGCGGAATCAATTCGGCTTCTCTCTCGAGTTCTCTCTTTTTTTCTTCTATTCCCTCTCTTTGGCCGATATGTTGCATTTACTGTCCGAGAGGTTTGAGCCAACACCCCATCCCCTACCGCAACATCCTGTTTGGTCAGGCCCTCTGTGCTCTCGAAACCAAGGCCCCGGGACAAACTAGAAATACCCAACGAAGTAGCCGAGCTACAGAAACGAACAACAGATTGCCCTTTTCGCACCGTGTAGAACTTTTCCAAGAATGCATATATTTAGATATTGAAGTTTACAGAAAACTAACACACGCTGCGCGGTGTCTGAGATTTGACTCTGGGGGGGGTGTCAGTATTTCAGTGAAGTATTGAAAGCTTGCGGTTACACTGACTGGGCCGGCATACAGACAGGAAAAAATAAAAATAAAAATAGCAGCGGCGTCGGCCCAGCAGACGGAGTTCAAAAGCTCTCTCAAAAACTCCACAATCACCTTCTATCATTTTTTTCTCTCTGCGTTCCTCACTCACCCCCCACTATACCCCGATTCTCTCCCATGAATGTCTCTAACCCGCTTCAATGTCGCTCCTCTCTCATGCTCTCTTCTTTTACCGCTACTCCCTCTCTTTCTTCTGCCTCTGTATCTCACTGCTCCCCACACTGAGCCTTCTCTTTCTGTCTAACCACCCTCTTTACCCCATCTCTCTTCCCTCTCTCTCTCGCTCAGAGGGGAAGTTCAACGGACTGAAATGTGACCGGGCCGTCTGTTCCGTTTCCGGCAAATGCACCGCCCACTGGACAGTGGGGATTAGTTACATCCTCCACAGTAAGTAAGGGGGGAGGGTGGAACGAAATGGGGGCATCGGATATGGGGGAGAGGGTTGAGATAAAGAGGTGGTGGTGCGGGAGGAGATGTGCTGTTGCGGGTGTGTCTGTGTCTGGATGAGAGAGACAGAAAGAGAGAGAGAGGGAGAGAGAGAGAGAGATGAGAGAGAGAGAGAGTCTAGCCGAATTAGTATGCGCTGGGACTGTGTTCTTGACACTGTGTCTGATCCCGGGAAAGTGTTTTGGGAGAATGTGTTGGGACTTCGGTGAACGTCTGCCAACAGGACAATTTGATGGGGTCAGGCACAGAGGGAATCTCCCTCCACAGCGTCCCATCATACACTCCCGGGGTCAGACATAGAGTGAATCTCCCTCCACACCGTCCCATCACACACTCCCGGGAATACTCATTATCAAGCTCCCTCCACACTGTCCCATTACACATTCCCGGAGTGAGACGGTGAATGAAATGTTCATCAACGCCGACCCATCACACACACACGGTGTCAGTGACACTGCGAAGATCCCCCCGCCCCACGCCATCCTTCACACTCTCCTGCTGTCAGACGCTGAGTGAATCTCCCTCCACACTTTTGCATCATACCCTGTCGTGGTCAGTGTTTAACTCCCTCCATTTCCCCCATGGAACAGGATAACATTTTAATTTGTGGGACAGCAGATTAATAGTCTATGAGGTTAGAACTTGCGGGAGTGAATTGGAATGTAATTTCTGCAGGGAAGTATACTATGGAAATGTGTTCGATGTTCAGATATATCTTGCACGATGTTAGCATAAATTTGTCCCTGTGAGTAAGATAAAAAAAAATGGTAGGATGAAGCCTCCATGGTTGTGTAGTGAGGTGGACAATCTCGTCAGGTGGACGAAGTGAGCTTACATGAAGTTGTGAACACATGGATCAGATGGGTTTATTGAGGAATATTGGATAACAAGAAACGCGCTCAAGAAGGGGCTGAGGAGAGCTGGAAGGGGGTTTGAGAAGGTTTGGAGAGTAGGGTGAAGGAAAACCCCAGGACATTCCTCAGTTATGTGAAGAACTAAAGGACGTCAGGAGTGAGGGTATGACCGATTAGAGATAAAGGTGGGAAAATGAGCCTGGAGGCTGTGGGAGTGAGCGAGGTTCTTATTGAATACTTCCCTTCGGTTTTCACCAAATGAGAGGGAAGTTGATCACGGTGAGGACAATATGAGTGAGCATATTGATATTGGAGCATGTTAATATAGAGGGACAGAAGGTGCTGGTGTTGTTAAAATACATTCGGACGGGTAAGTCCCCGGGTCTGACGGAATCTACAGCAGGCTGCTCCACGAGGCGAGGTAAGAGATTGCTGAGCCTCTGGATAGGATCATTATGTCCACGTTGTACACAGGAATGGTACCGGACGATTAGAGGGAGGCGAATTGTGCACCCTCCTTCAAATAGGTAAGCAGAGATAGTCCGCATAATTATAGACCAGTGAGCCATACGTCTGTGCGGGAAAACTGTTTGAAAATATTCTTAGAGATCGGATATATCAGAGGAAGGTTTTTTACTCAGAGAGTTGTTGATGCGAGGAATGCACTGCCTCAGTCAGTGGTGGAGGCAGATACACTAGTGAAAACACAGAGACCACTAGACCGGTATACGGAGGAATTTACGCTGGTTGGTTATATGGGAGGCAGTGTATAAGGATAGGCAGAACATTATGGGCCAAAGGGCCTTTACCGTGATGTACGGTTTTCTGTTATTTGCACTACACCGTCCCATCACACACTCCCGGGGTCAGACACATGGTGAAGCTCTCTCCGCTCTGTTCCATTACACACTCCCGAGGACAAACACATGCTGAGGCTCCCTCCACACCTGCCTAACACACATTCTCGGGGTCAGACACATGCTCAAGTACATTGCACAACGTCGGGGTTCTATCTGCTCACTTCCACCGGATATCGATCTCTCGGTTCACAGTTTTCTGCGTCACTGTGTGTAAAGGCCGGTCCTCTGGTTTCACAACACTTCCTTTCAGTGACTGCAAACTCACCAGCTGTCCAGAGCCCTCTCTCCTCCACCCCTCCCTCCTCTGTTCTACCTCTCTGTTCATTGTTCGATTTCCGGTGGAATTGAGCAGATGTAACCGCAACGTTGTGCAATGTGCTTGACCATGTGTCTGACCCCGAAATGTGTGATAAGCAGGTGTGGAGGGAGCTTCGCCGTCTGTCTGACCCCGGGAGTGTGTAACGGGACAGAGCGGAGAGAGCTTCGCCATGTGTCTGACCCCGGCAGTGTGTGATGGGACGGGATAGAGCAAATAACAGAAAACCGTACATCACTGTAAAGACCCTTCGGCCCACAATGTTCTGCATACCCTTATACACTGCTTCCCATATAATCAACCAGCGTAAATTCCTCCATATACCTGTATAGTGGTATCTCATATTTCACCAGTGTATCTGCCTCCACCACTGACTGAGGCAGTGCATTCCTCACATCAACAACTCACTGAGTATAAAACCTTCCTCTGATAGATCCTATCCCTAAGAATATTTTCCAACAGTTTTCCCACCGCAGACGTAAGGCTCACTGGTCTATAATAATCCGGACTATTCCTGCTATCCTATTTGAAGAAGGGTACACAATTTGCCTCCCTGCAATCCTCTGGTATCCTGTGGACAACGAGGACATAAACATCCTAGCCAGAGGCTCAGCAATCTCTTCGTCGTGGTTCAGCCTGGGGTAGATTCCGTCGGATCCGGGGACTTACCCGTCCTAATGTATTTTAACAACACCAGCACCTTCTGACCTTCAATATTAACATGCTCCAATATCAATATGCTCACTCATATTGTCAAAACCGTGATCAAGTTCCCTCTCATTGGTGAATACCGAAGTGAAGTATTCAATGAGGACCTCGCTGTTTTGCTCAGCCTCCAGGCTCATTTTCCCACCTTTAGCTCTAATCGGTCCTACCCTCACACCTGACGTCCTTTTGCTTTTCACTTAACAGAGGAATGACTTGGGGTTTTCCTTCACCATACTCTCTCAACCTTCTCCCACCACCTTCCTGCTCTCCTCAGACCTTTCTTCAGCGGTTTTCTTGTTATACTAAACCCATCTGATCCATGCGTTCTTAGCTTCATGTATGCTGGCATCTTCCACCTCACTAGACAAACATGCAGGCTTCAGCCAAACATATTTATTCTTACTCAAAGGGACGAATTTACGCTAAAATCCTGCAAGAGATATCTGAACATTGAACACATTTCCATAGTATATTTCCCTGCAGAAATTACATTCCAATTCACTCCCGCAAGTTCTAACCTCATAGCCTCATAATCTGCCGTCCCCCAATTTACAAAATGTTACCTTGTTCCATTAGGGAAATGGAGGGAGTTAAACATTCTTCTGACCACGAGAGGGTATGATGGGACTGTGTGGAGGGAGATTCACTCTGTATCGGACACCGGGAGTGTGCGATGGGACTGTGTGCAGGGAGATTCACTCTGTGTCTGACCCTGGAAGTGTTTAATGGGACGGTGTGGAGGGAGATTCACTCTGTGTCTGACCCTGGAAGTGTTTAATGGGACGGTGTGGAGGGAGATTCACACTGTGTCTGACTCTGTGAGTGTGTGATTGGACGATATAGAACATACAGCAGAAACAGTATATCACAGTAGAGATTCTTCGGCCCACAATGTTCTGCCGACCCTTATACACTGCCACCCATGTAACCAACCAGCGTAAATTCCTGCATATACCTGTCTAGTGGTCTCCTGAATTTCTCTAGTGTATCAGCGTCCAACTCTGAAACAGGCAGTGCATTATTCGCATCAACAACCCACTGAGTAAAAAACCTTCCTCTGATAGATTCTGTCTCGAAGAATATTTTACAACAGTTTTCCCATCACAGACGTAAGGCTCACTGGTCTATAATTATCCGGACTATCTCTGCTTGCCTATTTAGAGGTGTTACACAATTCGCCTCCCTCTAATCCTATGGTATCATTCCTGTGGACAACAAGGACATAATGATCGTAGCCAGAGGCTCACCCCGGGAGTGTGTGATGGGACGGTGGAGAGGAAGATTCACTTTGTGTCTGACCCCAGGAGTCAGAGATGAGACTGTATGGAAAGAGTTTCACTCTGTGTCTGACCCTGGGTGTATGTGATGGGATGGTGTGGAGGGAGATTCACTCTGTGTCTGACCCCGGGAGTGTGAGATGGGACGGTGTGGAGGGAGATTCACTCTGTGTCTGACCCCGGGAGTGTGTGATGGGACGGTGTGGAGGGAGATTCACTCTGTGTCTGACCCCGGGAGTGTGTGATGGGACGTTGTGGAGGGAGATTCACTCTGTGTCTGACCCCGGGAGTGTGTGATGGGACGGTGTGGAGGGAGATTCACTCTGTGTCTGACCCCGGGAGTGTGTGATGGGACGGTCTGGAGGGAGATTCACTCTGTGTCTGACCCCGGGAGTGTGTGATGGAACGTTGTGGAGGGAGATTCACTCTGTGTCTGACCCCGGGAGTGTGTCATGGGACGGTGTGGAGGGAGATTCACTCTGTGTCTGACCCCGGGAGTGTGTGATGGGACGGTGGAGAGGAAGATTCACTCTGTGTCTGACCGCAGGAGTCAGAGATGAGACTGTATGGAAAGAGTTTCACTCTGTGTTTGTGATAGATGAGATGGTGTGGAAGCAACTTCACTTGTTTTCTAACGCTTTTTATGAGCTGGTGTAGTGTTTTCGTATCCTGACTCTGTGTCTGATGCTGGGAATGTGCTTTTGAAAAAGTGTTTTGTAACTTCTCTGTATATCTGTCAACAGAGTTGTTTGATCGGACATTGCAGAGGGAGCTTCGTCTTATGTAATGGACGCTGTGCGGAGATATACACCGTCATTGGACTATTTTCCAGAGCAGACGATGGAGCGAAGTAGCATTGTTCTAACTCTGTTTCAAAGAGTCCTGAAGTTAGTTCAAAAGCGGAAGAGGTATGTGTGAGCCACAGAGATGATACATACACACCGGACTGAATCTCCCTCCACACCGTCCCATCACACACTCCCGGGGTCAGACACAGAGTGAATCTCCCTCCACACCGTCCCATCACACTCTCCCGCGGTCAGACACAGAGTGAAGCTCCCTCCACACCGTCCCATCACACTCTCCCGCGGTCAGACACAGAGTGAAGCTCCCTCCACACCGTCCCATCACACTCTCCCGCGGTCAGACACAGAGTGAATCTCCCTCCACACCGTCCCATCACACACTCCTGGGGTCAGACACAGAGTGAATCTCAATGTACACCGTCCCATCACACACTCCCGGGGTGAGCCTCTGGCTACGATCATTATGTCCTGGTTGTCCACAGGAATGATACCATAGGATTAGAGGGAGGCGAATTGTGTAACACCTCTTCAAATAGGTAAGCAGAGATAGTCCGGATAATTATAGACTAGTCAGCCTTACGTCTGTGATGGGAAAACTGTTGGAAAATATTCTTAGAGACAGAATCTATCAGAGGAAGGTATTTTACTCAGTGCGTTGTTGATGCGAATAATGCACTGCCTGTTTCAGAGTTGGACGCAGATACACTAGAGAAATTCAGGAGACCACTAGACAGGTATATGCAGGAATTTACGCTGGTTGGTTACATGGGTGGCAGTGTATAAGGGTCGGCAGAACATTGTGGGCCGAAGGATCTCTTCTGTGATATACTGTTTTCTGCTCTATGTTCTATATCGTCCAATCACACACTCCCAGGGTCAGACACAGTGTGAATCTCCCTCCACACCGTCCCATTACACACTCCCATGGTCAGACACAGAGTGAATCTCCCTCCACACCATCCCATCACACACTCCCGGGGTCAGACACAGAGTGAATCTCCCTGCACACAGTCCCATCGCACACTCCCGGTGTCCGATACAGAGTGAATCTCCCTCCACACCGTCCCATTACACACTCCCATGGTCAGACACAGAGTGAATCTCCCTCCACACCGTCCCATCACACACTCCCGGGGTCAGACACAGAGTGAATCTCCCTGCACACAGTCCCATCGCACACTCCCGGTGTCCGATACAGAGTGAATCTCCCTCCACACCGTCCCATTACACACTCCCATGGTCAGACACAATCTCCCTCCACACCGTCCCATCACACACTCCCGGGGTCAGACACAGAGTGAATCTCCCTGCACACAGTCCCATCGCACACTCCCGGTGTCCGATACAGAGTGAATCTCTCTCCACACCGTCCCAACAGAGGCCCGGGGTCAGACGCATGGTCAAGCACATTGCACACCATTGGTGTGACATCTGCTCAATTCCACCGGATAGCGATCTCTCGGTTCTCAGCTTCTCTACGTCTTTGTGTGTACAGGCCAGTCGTGTGGTTTCACACCACTGCCTCACAGTGACTGCAAACTCACCACCTGTCCACTGCCCTCTCTCCCCCACCCCTCCCTCCACTGTTCTACCTCTGGCCTCACGCAAACTTATAATCTTTGAGACAGACAGAAGGTCGGAGACTCCAGGACGCATGAAGTGCTGAGAGAGAGTGTGGATTCCTTTCTTTGTCCTTTCTTCTCTTCCTATTTACCTCCAAATTCCATATTCCTTTAACCTCAATCTCCCCTTCCCTGCATCCCTCTCTGCAGCGATTTCTCTCCTCCGTCTCTTCCTTCGCCCCTCCTTGACCGTCTCTCTCTCTCTCTCTCTCTCTCTCTCTCTCTCTCTCTCTCTCTCTCTCTCTCTCTCTCTCTCTCTCTCTCTTTCTCCTGCTTTCCCCAGTCAGCTCGCCCTCTCATTTCTCACTCTCTCCCCTAATTTCTCTACAGGAATATACCCTACTTCCCCCCATTCTCACCCCAGTATTCCACGTCTCCCTTTCCGCCAAGCCCTATCCTTCCCCTCACTCTAGCCTCCCTGTGATTCTCCACACTCTCACTACTTTCCCTCTAGCCACTCTCATCGGTCCAGAACAAACCCTCTCACACCCTCGATCTCCCTCTTCCCCAGTACTTCCTCCCCCGCTCTAGTCCCCTCTCTTTATCAGCTGCTCATCTGGTGTGCTGTTGTCTCGCTGAGCTCAGAGACACAGAGCTTCCGAGACAAGATGGACGGCAGTGAGACTTATATGAATATG
>NW_026781337.1:300000-381759 GCF_030144855.1 Hypanus sabinus
TTCATCATCCTGTGGTCAGTAAAAGTTGCCGAATTCCTTTATTACACCATCGCCGGATTGGATCAGAATAATTACAACGATTCGGAATACATATTTCAACATACTGGAGACATACTGTTGGTGTTCAGTTGCTGCACAAACACTTTTATTTATGGAATAACTCAGAGCAAGTTTAGAGAGCAGTTCATCAATGCTGCGAAACAGCCGCTCATGTCAATTATTCAACTAATTAATAAACAAGCTATTTAAGTTCTTCTCAGAGGCAATCACAGTGTTGTCCATCTGCACACTGTAGAACGGGCTGTCACAGGAGAGTGGGGTTGCAGGGAGCATAAAACTGGTTTCGTGCCCGAGCGACACAGCACGGGAAAAGACCCACAGCCCGCGACGCCAACCCCCTACGAGTTATTAAACTCATTAAATTTATTTTCCTCATTTTTCCCCATGTTCCCGTTTTCCTTACCGCCATCCTTCTTTTAATAATGTATCCCTCATCACAACGTAAATACGCAACACTCAACTGACCTACAAAACCGTTGCATCTCGGCGACGGAAAGGAAACGAGTCTCCGAGCGGAAATACTGCATTCATCCGGAGATGGGGCGGAATTCACTGAGCGCCCGGTGATCAGATCGGGACCGGCTCGGATTGCTCAGATTGCTCAGGCAGCACCGCAGAGAGAGTTAGCTGATGGTATCCAACATCCGCACGTCTCTCAGTTCTCAGTCCGCTGGCAATATCCACGTCTACCGATATCCTAACTTCAACTGTCGAGTTTACCTGTGTTCAGTGCGATGGTATGAAATTTTAGCGGTGTTCTACTCACAATATTCTGCTCAAAGTCGAATTATCATCTGAAGCGAGTCAATTTCTAAAGGTTATTGCCTGAATTTATGAGGAAGGAACCTTCCTTCTTTGTTTCCCTGGGTGTACTTTACTCAATAACAAAGAGGTGTAATGACCGCAATGTAGCAGAAGCCACCGATAGGCAATTTAGTAAGGCTGTGTGTGAAGGCCCGATGGTTGATTCAGACAATCTATTGACATGGGATAAAACAATTAATCCACAGGATATCGGAATAGAAGTAGGCCATTCGTTCCATCGAATTATTTCACCTATCCTTTAGTGGGTGATCTGTTCCTCAACCTCAATCTCCTTCCTCCAATAAGCCGTTAGCAACCTCTCCAATCAAAATATTTAAACCCCTTTCTTCACTGGACTCAGTGACTTGGTCTCCACACATTCCGAGGCAGCAAATTCGAGTCCCCTGGAAATGAGTTCCCGCATTGCATTTGCCTTCATAACTCCGAAATAACCTGCAAGTTAGCCTTCAGGGAATCTAGAACAAAGACCCAAAAATCCTTATGTATTTATCACTCCTGAATTTTCTTCAGTTAGAAACGTTTCGACACATTAACCTTTCATTCCGAAGTGTATCCCTCATACGTCCATACACTGAATTCCACCTGCACTTGGCTCACTGTGTCAAACTCACTGCAAGTCAGCGATACTACTTCTCTCTGCAGGTAAATCCTGCCCATCCGAATCCCATCCATTAGCCGACTCTCTACTGCTGTAAAGCTGTCCAACCAGTAGTTCCCTGGCTTGTAGCTTGCTTCCCTTATATAAGGACACAACATTAGCTGTCTCCCGCACTTTCAATACATTAGGTTCTGATAAGGATTGGACAAGGATGGACCTCCACGGGAGGATTGTGGGATAGATGGCAGGAATGTTATACCAGGGCACACAAATCCCTGAAATACCCGGCAAGGAGAATTGATTCCAAACAATTTCTTTATTGTTTATTACAGAATATCAGTCTGGTGCTTCCGCTCCTTCCCCACGCCCATCCGCTTTTCCCTGGAATCCCCTCTCACCCTGCCCCCCCCCCTCCCCACTCTCAGACTACAATTGAAATCAACGTATGAAACAGGTTTATCATCACACACATATGCCATGATTTATTTTCGGCAGCAGTACAGTGCGAATATAAAATTACTACAGTACGGTGCAAAAGTCGGTGGCACCCTATGTACATATGCTCAAGAATTTTGTACAGTATTTTAAAGGCAGTATTTCACGTTTCTCTTCTAAAATTTTTAAAAAAAGGAATATTCATGGATCTACTAAAGTGCTGCCATGACCCTTTTACGTCACAAGGACCTGTTTTGATCCAAGCTGCCTGTATCTGGACATATCTGTTTATTTCTTCCATGACCATTGCCAAATGAACTGCCCTAATTTTGTCATCACTGCCCTTGATTCGAACAGGAACATTCTTCCACTGTTTTCCTAAAGGCTGCACACTTTCCCGGCGTCATTTGCGATTTCCTACCCCATGCCACCTAAACTACGGTCCGCGCATTTAAGGTCTTAGACTTTAATGTCTGCGTATCAGTTCTATCTGTTCTGTCTAAACACCTGTAAACCAGCAGAGTGATGGCCATCGGTCCCAAGCAACTTCCACGCTAACACATCAGCCAATCGAACAAACTCATTCCTTCAACGGTGATCGAATTCAACCATTTGACTTTTAGTATCATTTTTATTTAACCTCACAAAGCATTCCTGGGAGCAATGAACGCACTTCAGCCAATCGAAGTTGTTGACGCTTGGGCAGTCCCGCGCAGTATTTCGGAGATTAAATTCATCAAGTATTACACCCTATTATTTTTAATGTATCCTCCCCTTACCTCCCTATATACATCTATCTCTACATCCTGCTAATGATTGGGCGTCCTGTTGTGTTTTTTTGTACCTTAGGCCATTACATCTAAATAAACAGTTTGCTCGTAGTATTGAGATTTACAACAATATTCATGAGGAGACGGTTCTCGGGATCCAAGTTCACACCGCATTGAAAACGGCTACACATGTTGGCAGGGTGGTAGAGAAGGCGCTGTGGGATGATTGCATTTATCAGTCGATGAATTGACTATTAGGGAATCGACAAATTTCTGACGATTCATTATAAAATTATCATTAGGCTACATGTGAAGTATTGCATTGAGGTCTGGCCTCTGTATTTCAGTTAGGATATGGGGAGTCTGATAACGGCGCCGGTGATGTTTTCCAGATGATGCCTGCATTAAAAAACATGCGCTTTCGACGATTTTGGACAAAATTAGGTTTCGTTTTTTTGTATAACCGAGTGGATTTATAGATTTATGAGATTCAGAGTCATGGTTAGACCAGAGAGTCAGTATCAGTCCGACAGGTTTGAAATGACTATTACCAGTGTGCATGCATTGAGGTTTGTAGGAGGAAATTTCACAGGTAATTTATGTCTCTCATTCCTCGGTGCCCTCGTCTGTTTTTCGTGGATGTCAACGGACAGTAAGATTTTCCGATTGTATACTGTAGACATTCTCTGATATTTAACCCGAACCCCTTGAACCATTTTGTTAAATATTCTGGATTGTGTTCTGCATTTACTTATTTATCCTTCCCCGTTTGGGATTCTCGTTTCCCTTGACCCAGTTCCGAGATCAGCGCTCATGAAACTATTGATACAAAACACCGCACCAGACATGCTGAAGGGAATGGAAAAGGGAAGCCAATGCAAAACAAGGCTGGAGAACAGTGTGATTCATCAGGGCTGGTACAGTCCTAATCGGAAAAAAGAGACCAAACCGGCGAATGAGAGACAATCTTATGACTAGTGACTAGAAATGGGCGACGTGGACTCATGATATATCGAGGCAAGGGTACAGAGGCAGTTCGCTTCGCATAACGATAGTAAAATTCGGGACGTCGGAGTTTAATTCCGGCTTCCTCCGTGAGAAAGATTATATGTTCCTTCCTATTCGGCATGGGATCCTCGGGAGTCTCTGATTTTCTCTCACAATAAAAAGACTTTCCTCTTATTAGGTTCATTGATAATTCTAAATGTCCCAGTGGTTAGGCCAGGGTTAATAGGTTAGTTAATACGTTGGCTCGGGTTAATAGGTTGGTTGCTGGGCAAAACGGTCTCATGGGTGACGTTATATAAGATTTGGTGAGGCCTAATTTGAGTATCGTGCGCAGATTCGGTTATTTTTCTACAGGAAAGTTATACACGAGGTTCAATGAGTACAACAACATTTCACAAAGATATTGACTCGCATGGATTTATTGATTATAGGGAAAGTTTCAATCGGTTAGGACTGCATTCTTTGCAAAGTAGAAGATAGAGAGGAGATTTGGCAGAGGTATTGAAAATCATGAGGGCACAGATGCGGCAAATACAAAAAAAAAGTTTTCTCCACTGTGGTTCGTGGGAACTACAAACAGATGTGATGGGGTAAATTTGAAAGATAAGAAGTTCAAGTGGGAAGAAGTGGGGGATGTTCTTCACTCAGAGGATCGCGAGGGTGTGGAATGAGCTGTCGGCACAAGTGGTGTATACGTGCTCGATCTCAACGTTTGAAAATTTCGGATAGGTACATGGATTGTAGAGATGTTCCCGGTGCATGTTAATCAGAGTAGGCAGTCTGAATACTTTCGGCACGGCCTTGTTTTTACATTGTTCCTTCTCCATGACTGATGTTATCGGCACAAGAAAGTGGGGTAAAATTAGAGGGGTAACAGGAAAATGATCGCGGTTTATATTAGAATCCAAATCTCTGCGGTATTGAAAAAGGCGAGAAGGTAACCGAAGATTAATATAATGCCGTAAATACCGGGCGCTGGCAGATTCGAGTCCTGAATAATTTGGGTGTTAATGTTACCAACTGTTTTCACCGCGGCTTAAACTGTAAGAAGCACAAGTATTTGCGCGGCTGACGTGGGGTGGTTGTGGTGCTGCTCGCGACAGAGAAAACAAAGAAAAACAGAGAGATTGAATGCGTGTGTGTGTGTGTGTGGGGGGGGGGGGTGAGTGAGAGATAGAGAGAGAGGAGAGGCAGACGGAAAAGGTGGAACCTAGAAGACCGTGGCGGAGAATTTGAACAGAGTCTGTATGGTGGGACTAGGAAGGGGTGGAATACAGGGGGTTGGAAAAAGAAAGCAATTTAACATGTTAAAGTAGGTTTAAAATTTTGCAGCACTCGGTTATTCTTCCTGATGTTAGTCTCAATGACAACATTTGAGATGTGAGCTCCGTTGAAACCACAGTGCATCCTCATGCGACAATACATGACAATAGGTTTGAAGGCTAATTCTCCCGTTACGCAGTGTACGTTATCCACGAACCTCCTTAGGTTTAAATCCGTTTATATTCGACTGGAAATTATATATAATTTCTACTAATTCTTCTTTCTTTAAGTTACCTTTGCCAGGTTTGAAATACAATGCGCTACTGCTAGAAAAGCAAATGTTCATTATATTTACACCTGGATGCCCATGACAGTAAACTTGAACACAAACTGAAAAGTTGTATCTCAAGTTCATTTGAAGCAATGAAACCCAAACAATGTTTCTGCCCAGGATTGTACTGGGGACCTTTCGCGTGTGAAGCGAATGTGATAACCACTACACCACAGAAACCGTGCAAAGCGCTCAGTGCTTTGCGCTCTTGAGCAATGACCCGAGACATCCCCTCCCCGCCCTGCTCTGAAGTACAGCAATAAGAACAAAACATTGCCCACTGTTACTTTCCGTTTTCAGTAACACGTATTAAATAGTTGAGGACTTTATTCCCTAGAATATGGGTATAGGTAGAGTGTTACAAAGACGTGGCTGTGGAACAAACCTAAGTGCTGAACACGGGCGAGGAATGGGTGACAAGGCAGTGTTTACCCGGGGTCTTGGTTTCAGTACAGAATTCAGAAACGATGCTCGACTTAGAACTGATCGTCCTAAGAACCATGGGGTGAGGTTACTCAAACACGAGTCAACCAACGATCTGGCAGCTCCTTGTTGTGGTCACAGGATTTTTACACTGCATTTGCTGATGGAAAGCAGGTGTTCGTAGTTATTGGAACCTGGGAATGATTGGGAACTAAACGAGGTGATTGAGGCACAATTCCTGAGGAACATAGCCATGTAGGCGATTGCCAGAAGAGATCTAGACAGAACCCCCCCACCCCCCGCCAACAGGAGCCTCCCGCCGATCCTCCAGGCCTGTCTGGATGGTTCCGATTAGAGTCCTGGATGACGGAAGTGTCTCGGGGAAAGTAACGGGGGAACCAGGAACTCTCTTCAGGACCGTACCTTTCCAAGTCCACCAGGTATTGGAGACACCTGCCCCGACGGCGCACATCAGTAGTCGTCGTTCAGTGTATGCCGGATTGTTGTCGATGAGACGGACAGGTGGGGGAGTCTCAGCCGGGGGACACATGGGGCTGACGGAGACTGGTTTTCACTGAGACACATGAAAAGTTGGGTGAATGCGCATGGACCTTGGCAATTTCAGGCGGACCGCTGTGGGATTGATAACCTTTCCAGCCTTGAATGGTCCCAGGAAGCGGGGGGCGAATTTCCTATGTTCTCTTTTGAGCGGGATGCCCTTGCAGGAAAGCCACACCCTCTGCCCAGGTTGAAAGCTCCGGTGCCGGAGTCCGGTGTCGGTTGGCTGTTTTCTTATGTTGATTTGTTGATCTGAGTTGGGCCGCGCGTGTTTTCTTCCAAATCTTACGGCACCGGTCTATATGGTCCCGAAACGACGGTACCGCAATCTGTTCTTCTTGCGCGGAGAACAGCGGGTGTTGGTACCCAAGGGATCACTGGAACGGAAACCTCCCAATGGCAGAGCTCACCATAGAGTTGTGGGCGTACTCAACCCACGGGAGGTGATGGCTCCAGATCTTGGTTGATCCTTTCCGTCTGCCCGTTCGACTGGGGGTGGAAGCCGGATGACAGGCTGGCCGATGCACCTAAGGCCTGACAGAAGGCCTTCCATAGCTGCGAGATGAACTGGGGACCTCGATCGGAGACGATGTCCGCGGGGATTCGTGGAGGCGGAAGACGTGGCGGACGAGAAGATCTACGGTTTCTTTAGAGGAAGGGAGTTCAGGGAGGGCCACAAAGCGCAACGCCTTGGAGAATCGGTCTACCACAATGAAGACAGCTGTGTTTCCGTGGGAGGGGGGTCGACCGGTGAAGAGGTCTAGGGCGATGTGTGACCAGGGACGACCAGGAACAGCTAGAGGACGAAGAAGACCCGCGGGTCGTCGATGAGAGTCCTTTCCTCGGGCACAGATGGAACAAGCCGAGACATAGGAATGGGTGCCCCCTCCGTGGACGGCACCCAAAAGTGCTTCCTCAGGAGAGCCAGGGTCCGATCACTCCCGGGGTAGCAGGTGAACCGGGTGTGTGCCCCCATTGGAGAACCTGAGGCCTGACGGAGACCGGCACGTACAGGCGATCGCCGGGTCCGTTACCAGGGTCCGATCACTCCCGGGGTGGCAGGTGAACCGGGATGTGTGACCCCTTTGGAGAACCTGAGACCCGATGGTGACCGGCACGTACAGGCGATCGCCGGGTCCGTTACCAGGTTCCGATCACTCCCGGGGTGGCAGGTGAACCGGGTGTGTGCCCCCATTGGAGAACCTGAGGCCTGACGGAGACGGGCACGTACAGGCGATCGCCGGGTCCGTTACCAGGGTCCGATCACTCCCGGGGTAGCAGGGGACCGGGATGTGTGCCCCCATTGGAGAACCTGAGGCCTGACGGAGACGAGCACGTACAGGCGATCGCCGGGTCCGTTACCAGGGTCCGATCACTCCCGGGGTGGCAGGTGAACCGGGATGTGTGACCCCATTGGAGAACCTGAGGCCTGACGGAGACCGGCACGTACAGGCGATCGCCGGTTGCATTCCCTGGGTCGGCTTCGTCCCGCTGGGCTTCCTTTACCTTAGCCTCGATCTCCCAAGTGAGGGTGGCCTCACGCAGGATGGTGGGAGGATCGTCTCGGGAATGGAGGTGTCATCCTTGGAGTCATGCTGGCGGGATAGCGCGTCCGGCTTCCCGATCTTGGATCCTGGACAGTACGTGAGGGTAAACTTGAACCGCCCAAAGAACAATGGCCAACGGGACTGGCGGGAGTTCAATCGGTTGACGGTCAGAATATGCCCCAGGGTCTTATGATCAGACACTCTCGCAGAATAAAGAAAGCAGGGACCATAACTGTCCTCCACCCCGTCACTCGCAGAAATAGAAACAGGGACGATAATAGTCCTCGACCCTGTTACTGGCAGAAAAGAACGGCGACCCAAGTCTGGAGCGGGCCAGTGGATTGGAAAGGGGCACTAGCATGGCTGAGATAAAATCCACAATGGCTGGTGCTTTACGGGTTAATTGGAATAGTGCATCCTAAATAAGAATAAATATTGGAAAGGGCGGATGAGGCAACCATGGCTGATACTAGAAAGTAAAGACAGCATAAAGCCAAAAGTGAGGGTTTATAATGTAGCAAGCATTAGAGGGAATCCGGAGGTTTGGGACGCTTTTAAAACTGGCCAATACTGGAGAAAATACCTTTGTTCAGGCATATGAATATTAAAAGGGACGCGAGTGTGGGTATCAGAAAGCTGGAAAATGACGCGGAAGAAGCAGTAATGGGGGGAAAAGAAAAGGGACGGACTGAATGAATATTTTGCGCCAGGCTGCTCTGTGGAAGACTCCAGCATAATGGCAGGCAGCGAGAAACACGTGTCAGAGGGCATCAGTGAGAGTGGATGTTATCACCTGGAGAAGGTGCCTGTGAAGCTGAAAGGACAGAAGTTAGATGTCATCGGGACCAGTTGGACTACACACAAGGGTTCTGGAAGTGGTAACTGACGAGATTCTGTAGGCACTCCTTCACGTATCAATATATATATATATATACAACAGTTCCATAGCAAAGAAAGCCCAGCAGCGTCTCTACGGTCTGCGAAGGCTGAGGAAAGTCCATTTCCCACACCCCCATCCTCATCACATTCTACAGGGGTTGTATTGAGAGCTTCCTGAGCAGCTGCATCACTGCCTGGTTCAGAACCTGCACCATTCATGATCGCAAGACCCTGCAGCGGATAGTGAGGTCAGCTGAGAAGATTATCGGGGTCTCTCTTCCCGCCATTACAGACATTTATACTACACGCTGCATCCACAAAGGAACCAGCATTATGAAGGACCACAAGCACCGCTCCTACAAACTTTTCTCCCTCCTGCCGTTTGGGAATAAGGTACCGGAGCATTCGGGCTCTCGCGACCAGACGATGTAACAGTTTCACCCCCCCCCCCCCCAAGCTATCAGACTCCTCAACACCCAGAGCCTGGACTGACACCTTACTGCCCTATTGTCTTGTTTATTATTTATTGTAATGCCTGTACTGTTTTGTGTACTTCATGCTGCCCTGGGTAGGTCTGTAGTCTCGTGTAGTTCTATTCTGTGTTGCTTTTTACGTAGTTTACTCTAGTTTTTTGTACTGTGTTATGTAACACCATGGTCCTCAAAAAGTAGTCTCATTTTTACTATGTACTGTACCAGCAGTTATGGTCGAAATGAAAATAAAAGTGACTTGACTTGATATTCGAGAATAGATGCTGATGACTGGAGAATTATGACTGTCACTCCACTCTGAAAGAAGGAAGTTAGGCTGAAGAAAGGACAATAAAAGAAAGGTAGCCTGACTTGAACGTGATAGATAACTCAAAAGATTCCAAGCAGTTTGAAGATCAAAGACAGTTGAGGGGAAAGGGAGGAGATTTGTCAAATAGATCATCGTGTGGTACGGTGATGCACTTTGGAAGAAAGGATAAAAAGTCTCTAAATGGGGAAGGTTTTCTGAAATCAGAGGTGCAAAGTGAACTTGTGCAATATTCCCTGAATGTTTACTTCCAGGCTTAGTCAGCGGTAAAGGAAGGCAAATGCAATTTTAAAATTCGGTTCAGGAGGGGTAGAATATATAACAACAATGTAATGTTGACATATGTCCGTCATTATAAACCTGATTCTGATCCCGACCTTTATCCCCAACAATGGAAATCTCCTTCAGTTACGATACTGACGGCAGTGTTATCGGTCCACATTCACGTTCTGATATAACTGTGTTGGAACAAATTCCAAAGCTGTCGAATTATACTATTTGTATTGGAATGATGAATCACCTTTTCCATTACCGAAAGTAAGTACAACCATGACTTCAGTTGTAGTGCTACAGTGGGTGCAATGAACATTAATGGAGCTGCGATGGCCGAGTGGTTAAGGCGTTGGACTTGAAATCCAATGGGGATTTTCCGCGCATTGTTCGAATCCTGTTTGCAGCGCTCAAACTGCAGCGCCAGGGAATAGAAACCTCACTGCCAATAAAAATTTAACATCCTGGCTGCTGTCTGTGTTCATTTGACAACTACGTACCAGCCGGCAGATTTATAGATTTTTACACTCATTGTGCAACTTTCATTTCTATTACGACTCTGACCAATCCCCCTCTGGGCAGCATAAACGCTTTGTAGTTTGCAGCTTTACCGACTTGTAAAACTAAAAGAATCAAATGCAGAGAACGGATATTTCAGCGTCAGTGTAAAGAAGTGGACTTCATCCTTTTACTGAAGTGGGCAGCACGGTCTCTGAACGTGAAAAGCTTTCGCCGGTTTCATATCCCTCATTGTACAGACTCCCCATTGCTCTTTTGTCCAGCGAGCGACCCCGCTATTGCCATAGACAAATCGGTTCGCTGACCTTCCGTCAAAATCACCCTCGCCAATTGTCACTGAGCGGTGTAATTGTCCGATATCAACAAATCTCGTCAAATGACGTGCAACCTACCTTGCTCCCATTCGTGTATGCAGATGTCAATCCACCGTGTTATCCAGTTGGGGAAAGGGTTTCACCAAGTGTTGTTCCCTCCCACAGACTCTGACTGCTTCTGCATCCACAAAATCCCGTCAATACCGAGCAAAACTCAGTACAATGTCCCATTATATAACATTATTATCAATATGTTTCTGATCGAAGCTGGAGGCGCTGTCAGGGCGTTGAAATAAAGGCGGGCGATAGAAGTTTATCTCCTCTCACCTGGGGGGACGGTAGAAGATTTGGTGGAGGTGACCTGCCGACTTTTGACCGGCAACTGCTGTATGGCGGGGGGGGGGGGGGATTGAGAAAAAGTCTCGGCCAGCCTGATCTCATTGAATGCCAAGGCTGGCTGAAAAGAACTAGACACTTCCCTTCATTCTGTTGTCTGTCTGTTTAAAGAAAAGGAATAAACAGCCTTTCTTGGGCCTGGATGCTCTCCCGTGGATATAATAGTTCGCAATCTATGACATCAGTTTGCCTGAGGAATCATTTCCAAGCCTGAAACTGGCACAAGATTGATATCCATCTTTTGTTAATGACGCAGAATTGTACAATATATGCGTTGCGTACTGTCTGTCTTTTCGAGCCTGCAATGATGCTGCAAGTGTTTCATTGTACCTGTCCCTCACCGTCCCTGTGCACACGGCGATAAACACGACTGGACCTGACAATACTCACTGAGATTTGAGCAGAGATGACCCCGTGCAGATGAGTCAAGATGATGTCGCAAACTGAGTGAGTAGGACCAGAGTCCAATATGGGAAATGTATGGTCACCCTCTTCTACAGACAGACAGCATCTCTGAGTGGATTGAGTTGCAGTGAGGAGTGAAGAAGATCAAACCTACATTGTATCGATTGCAAGTTATTGTCTGTAAGACCTCGCACAGTTATTTCGAGCTTTATTGAGACAGCACCTGCGCTATTTTTCACAATGTCATGTTCTGCTCATATATTTTGAGATTTTATGGTGCTGAATCAGGCGGATGAAGGTTAAGCATCGACAGGAATCGGGTTGTTGTGGAAGCAAGTTAATACACAAAATAATTTAAAATAAACACATTAAATTGCAGCAGGCAATATCTTAATTCCCTGACCGGGAATCGAACCCCACCGCGGCGGTGAGAACGCCGAATCCTAACCACTAAACCACTAGGAAAGCTGATAAGGTTCTGACTGCATCAGTAGACAACTATCAAACCACCAAAATATGAAACAAAACCTATAGCTGAATAATAATGAATAAATGTGATAAATATTGTCACGAATCTACTGTTCAGCACTTTGCAGACCGCGTGTTCACCCAATGCTTCAGGTTAAGAAACACTCTGGGCTCTGAATGAATCAGTGGGAAACACTCGTTCTCCAGTGTCATTATAAAGATGGTAACATTACGATTCTCTTATAAGCCCTGGGTAATTTTTGTTTCTGTTCAGTACTCTGCCCTCCGATTCCCGCGACATTGTTGCCGATACATCTGGTGTCTGGTTCCTCACCCTCCGCCTGGGTGGAGGTAGGAGAAAGAAAACCAGACGTTCAGAATGCCCGAAATATGGTCTGTGGGTGGAATGGTAGGCTTTCCTGATCGTGCTCTAACCGTGGTCGAGTGTGCGGGAGCCGCTGGTACTGAGGATGACGTGCTGTTGACAAATAAGCCGAGAATTTCTTACATAAGCCTGATAGAAACCCCGCAATGATTTGAAAGTCCTCAGGATAGGCAGTTCCTTGTCTGCTGGTCGCGTCACTCAGTACATGGTTTGCTTGCTTAACATCTGCTCTGACGGTATGTGAAGTGCCGTCCGGATCAATGAGGAGAACCTCTCGGTAAGCAGCACCGACAGAACTCAATCATTGGATGTTGTGATTGGGGGAACAAGAGTGCGGCAAGACCGCTATGTACGGAGAGCATGACGAATTTATCATGAAACAACACCGCCGTTCCACCCCCCCCCCCCCCCAGCACCACAATACATCTTATCTTCTCCGAACAGTGGATCGAGAATCCTTCCGGCTGTTCCACCGAACTGAGCCATGTCTCCATGAAACAGAGAAGACAGCAGTCCCTCATTTCCCTCCGAAACTGCAATGTTGCGCTGACGTAATGCATCTTGTTTTCAAGTCATTGGCCTTTGGCTAAGAAGATGCCGGTAGAGGATGCTTCATAGCCCGGCGATTTAGTCTGGCTTGAAGTCTTCCGATCCGACCTCTTTTCCGGCAATGTTAATGGCTGACCTTCGCTGATCGCTGAAAGGTGCCGCACCTGCATTCCCGAGAGTCAAGTCCACCTGGTCCTTCAGCAGCTCGTTAAACTGCTGAGTAATTTAGACAGATCAACAGTACGTTTCTTAAAGGGAAATTAGGGGCTTCAGATTGCAGCGACAGTGGTTCAAAATAAATACATCCAGACATTTTGCGATCTGTCGGCAATACATCGCGTGTATTGCCAGTGCCATCGTGGATATTTGGATTTATAAACAAATCTCAAAGTCACTAAAACCTTATCAATAATGTAGACATCCCTCTCTTACTTTTGCCTACAAAATGCATCACCTCGCAGATCATGGTTAAATACGATCTGTCTTTGATCTGTACAGCAAATGGAAGAAAGATGTATAAATGCAGGTCGTTGAGTCTAACAGCGTTGGTGGAAGAGTTACAGGAGGGGATGCGGGTGTTGGGATCTGTCAGCATTTAGACAGGCAGAGGCTAATTTGAGGTAATCAGGTGGTTCCTAAGTTTGTAAATGATATCAGTATCAGTGGTGTCTTGGACAATGAAGCGGATAGACCAACTTAGAAAGTGGTCAAGGATTGGCAGGTGGAATTTAATTTGAAAAAATGTAGCACTTTGTAAAGTTAAGGCAGGGCAGTTCTTGCATAGTTTCATGAGAATATTTCTTTGAGCACTCGATTATTATATTAGGATAGTTTGTGTAAGCTGAGAGATTTCTCCTTGCTGCATAGGACGCCGAGGGATGACATTCACCACGGTCACAGATAGACGTCAATATGTTTGTTGTGATGTGTCTAGGGTGATAGTATAGTGGGTGATGTTTGTGGCTCTCACTTTCGGCGAAGAGAAAAGGAGAGCTGAACGTGTAATTCTTTCCCTGCCAGCGCATAGCCTCTCCGACAGAAAGCCTCATATAGTGTCTACTCGCTGGCGACGCAGGCAAACTGAATTACTTTTGGACGCAGGCTGAACTACAAAGTGCAGGGAGGACGTCTGGCTCCTGTACACGTAGATCACAGGACCACCGGTGCGTGGACGCGTCCTGGTGCTCGTGTACAGATCCCTATGGGCAGCATCGGGAGAGACGAACGCTATGGGATTAGCACGGACAGCAAATCCGGAATGGAGCTCCTTACCGGCTGAACGTCACAGAGCGCCCTTGCGGCAATATCCCCTCACGCTTATCTGGTTTGAACTCCATTTGCCACTTCTCAGCCCAGTTTTGCATCTTATCAATGTCCCATTGTAACCTCTGACAGACCCCAACACTATCCACAGCACACCCAACCTTTGTGTCCTCATCAAATTTACTAACCCATCCCTCCACTTCCTCATCCAGGTCATTTATAAAAATCACAAAGACTTGGGGTCCCAGAACAGATCACTGAGGCACTCCACTGGTCACCGGCCTCCATACAGAATCTGACCCGTCTACTACCACACTTTGCCTTCAGTGGGCAAGCCAGTTCTGGATCCACAAAGCAATGCCCCTTTGGATCCAATGTCTCCTTACTTTCTCAATAAGCCGTGCACGGTGTACCTTATCAAAGGCCTTGCTGAAATCCATATACATTACATCTACTGCTCTACCTTCATCAATGTGTTTAGTCACATCCTCAAAAAAATCAATCAGGCTTGTAAGGCACGACCTGCCTTTGACCAAGCCATGCTGACTATTCCTAATGATATTATGCCTTTCCAAATGTCAATAAATACTGCCTCTCAGGATCTTTTCCATCAGCTTACGAACTACTGAATTAAGCCTCACTGGTCTACAATTTCCTGGGCTATTTCTACTCCCTTTCCTGAATAAGGGAAGAACATCTGGCAACCCTCCAATCCTCCGGAACCTCTCCTGTCCCCATTGATGATGCAATGGGACGGTATGATCCCGAGATTAAAGGGATTACGTGTGAGAAGCGTTTGATTAAATGTGGGTGCATATTATTGACAACTATAGAATATTGAAAGACTGCGAGAGTATGGATGTGGTGGGAATAATTCACATAGTGGAGGGAGTCTAGGACCAGACGGCACTGCCTCAGAATACAAGGGCGCCCCTTCAGAAGAAAGATAAAGATAAAATTCTGCTATCTAGGGAACTCATTGCTATGGACGGCAGTAAAGGCGGAACAATTGTTTTTTTTTATATAGCAAAATTTTCTGATCAGTCAGTGTGTCAAAGGTCACAGGCAGAAGGCGGGAAAATGGGGATTGAGGGAAATAATGAAGCAGCACAAGCAACATAAAAGGAGTCAATAGCCCCCCCCCCCCAAAGTTTCAGCAAAAATCATCATCGCCCACCACCCACCATGTAAGCAATGGCAATGTCCGTAAAGATAGATGTGCTCAATGGTGGGAGAGCTTCACCGGACATGTACTGGGCCAAACACACCACAGTCTGTAGGAACTTACGTTCAATGACATTGATGTTCCCATACCGAGCCATGAGGCAGCCAGTCGATACACTCGGTATCACATTTACAGAAATGTGTCAAGTTTCCAGCTGTCCTGCCGATCTCCGCAAACTCCGACGAAACCAAAGGCGCCGCCGAGCTTCCTTCGCATTTGCACTTGTGATGGGTCCGGGGAAAACCCTCGGAATTAGGAACACCCGGGGATTTAAAGTTGCTCACCCTCACTGATCCTCCGATGAGGACTGGCTCTTGGACCTCTGGTTACTTCTCCCGTTGCTTCGCTTGCATTGAGTGGGACGTTCACGGGTGGGGTGGAAGCTGGAGGCGAAGTGGTTGACATTGTCGAGCTCAGTGTGAATGCAGGAAGCGGCAGCAATACATTGGTCGACGCAGTTGGGGTGAGTTACCAGGGAAAGTGTGGTACATTGGTTTGGTAGATTGATTTACTTAGGCAACGAAAAGGGAGACATATATGGGACACATGCGGGTGTCCATAACTACCCATTGAATTTGGAGTAAGCGGGAGAAGCAGAAAGAGAAACTGTTGAGGTGAGGACCGGTTCTGCCAGACGGAGGATGGTGATGATAGAGGGATGCTGGTTGGTTGTGTACTTTAGAAATGTGGAGAGTTTTAACGCCCTCTTGATGAGGGACTGGAAATCCATGGAGACAATGCGACGGTCGGGGCCAGGGAGTCGAAAGTTTGTGAGTTGATCGAGAGCACAAAAAGCTTCGCGAATGTAGGTGGGAAGGGGCTGAATTATGGAGCATAGTTTGGACTGGAGCTGGAAGAACACAGGATAGTGGGGCAGGAACTGGCAGAGACAATGGGCCTAACCCGACATTTAGGCTTATGAATCAAGTAGAAGGTCGAAGGCGGACAGTTCAGGGCAATGGAAACACGAGTTATCCACAGTGAATGGAGGTTCTCCGGAGTTGATGATGTCACTGATAATGCCGGATGCAGTTCTCTGAAGATCCGGTGTCGGGATTCTTCGAGGTGTATGCATCATGATAGGTGTGAAAGTTCCCGCCTAGTCTCAGCCAGTTGGAGGTCAGTCCGCCACTCCAAAACAGCAGCACTTTGTCAGCAGGTTGGATGGTAACTTTGGGACCGGTGCTGAAAGATTAGAGGGCAGTAAATTCAGTGGGGGTAAGGTTCGAGAAGCAGTGAAGATTCCTAATGTTGAGGCGGTTGATGTCTGCTCGGGAATTAGTGATGAAGACATCCCACAGCAGGCAGATAACCAGCGTGCTGTGTCCGAGAGGACGAGGGTTGGAACCAGAAGAAATCACCCTCAGTGCTGTGTGGTGAATTCTTGCCGATAAGATCTGCTCTGAGACGGAGCTGAATGTGAAATTAATTTTGCCT
The DNA here is from genome assembly GCF_030144855.1 of Hypanus sabinus. Lineage (NCBI taxonomy): Eukaryota > Metazoa > Chordata > Chondrichthyes > Myliobatiformes > Dasyatidae > Hypanus > Hypanus sabinus. Next base: position 316,727 of record NW_026781337.1, read on the forward strand.
TCCCAGCAGCAGCTCCTCCTGAAGATCTGAGAAGCTCCAGCAAATTGTTTATGTGTCGGCAGAAATACTACACAGACTAGACACTTAAAATTATATGTTGCGTAGAACGAAGACGATGCATTACGTTTTCCCCGGGAGTGGAGTATTCCGATTAATCCCCACGCGGATAATCATACTGCAGGGAGTGAACTGAATCCGACAGTTTGTCAAAACGACCGTGGCAGGACTCGTACCTGCAATCTTCTGATGACTTCCATCATTCAAGCACCGAAGTCAGACGCCTTATCCATTAGGCCACACGGCCGTATTCTGCGAGAAAGGCCAAGGGGAAAAATGGGGAACACACTGACTGCTGCAAGGCGTTTCCACCTGTAAAATCATTTGCTGACCGAGCTAAAAGTACTCGCCTGCAGTGATTTCATTCCTAGGTGAACATTCGACCATTTGTTGTGTCAATATCTCTCCATGCATTCCTGCTTTGGGCTGTTCAATATTCTGTTTCTGTCACACAGAAAGGAATTGTCAAAGGCACACGTCACTGTCTTTTGCAGCGGTGGTATATTCTGGGATTGGAATCAGTGACAATGGTCCACCTCATTCAATACATTGTTGATCGAGTGAACTCGATTTATTTTTAGGTATTTCAGACGTTGGTTTGTTATTCCAGAACCGTGTAACCATTCATTTGTGTCGGTAAAGCGTTAGGATGCTTGGATCTGCTGCTCAGCATAGCCGGACGAGCCCTTCAGCGTGTCTGTAATGTGGTAGCTATCAGGTTATTGCATTTGCCCAGTACACAGAAAGTACCCATTCTCTAACCTGATGCCAAATTCCTATAATATCTGTTTACATGAAATCGAGCGATATAATGACAAAGCTACGGAAATTTCATTTAATTCATCTTAATTTATCTTATATTACAACTCAAAACACTCACAGGTTCTTCAAGTTACGGAGCATGGAATCGATCCTTTTGCGTTAGCACGTCCACGGTGTCTGTGTCTGCATTATCTATTTCCCTGTTTTATGTGGTTGGCACAAATCTCTCTAAACTGTCCATGGCCTCAGGTTTAGCAGATCATTACCTGAACCTGCCACCACAGTTAGTTGCTCTGATTAGATTATCCAAGAGCAAGAATCAGTCCAGAGTCCACAGAATGGTGTGGGGGGTGGGGGTGGTGAGAAATCAGAGCCTTTTCATAACAAAAGGCTACTTGTTTGACAGTAGTCTCAGGGTTAGCAGATCGTCAACTCAAGCTTCCGGTGTCCAAGTTCAGTTGCTCTGATTAGATCATCCAAAAGCAAGAATCAGTCCAGAGTCCACAGAATGGTGTGTGTGTGGGGGGGGGGGTGAGAAATCAGAGCCTTTTCATAACAAAAGGCTACTTGTTTGACAATAGTCTCAGGGTTAGCAGATCGTCAACTCAAGCTTCCGGTGTCCAAGTTCAGTTGCTCTGATTAGATTATCCAAAAGCAAGAATCAGTTCAGAGTCCACAAAATGGTGTGGGGCTGGGGGGGTGGGTAGAGAAATCAGTCCCTTAACATAACAAATGGCGATTTGTTTGAGAATGGTCTCAGGTTTAGCAGATCTTCACCTGAAGCTTCCTGTGTCCACATTCAGTTGCTCTGATTAGATTATCCAAGAGCAGACAAACTCACGGGGGAAACTAAGAGATCTGGTGTGTCAGTACAGTAGTTTCTTTTAGTCAGCAGGGTGTTTTATGAGCCCTTCCTTCTGCCACGGACAGTGTTCTCGGGTCAGCTGTCGTTAAATGCTCCAGGGTGGATGTTGGAGGGTTTTGCTGAGCTGCCGAGTGCTGTAGGGGTCAGAGGGTTTTACAGAGTTGGGAAGTAATGCAGGGGTTGAACGGGATTTACGGATGGCGAGGGGTGATTGTGTGTTTCTCTGCCACTGTGGAAATGTACTTTACTTGTAGTACCAAGATGGAATTTCTGTCTGTAACGAAATGAAACTTATATTGTAGCGGAGTTTTTTTGCTAATAATGTCCATGCGATATTATACTGAGGGAACCTGAGTTCCTGACTGCAGATTGCAGTCCCTACACTGTATTCCATCTGCCACTTCATTGTCTGTTCTCCAGACCTGACTGAGACCTTCTGCAGACTCCTGGTTTGCTCTCAGCTACCTGTCCTGCACTTACGTTTGTATCATCTGAAAAGCTGGTCACCAGGCCATAAATTCTGATCATTGGTCCAGAAACCAGAACTGATCGTTCATCCAGATCGTTGATATTTTTACATGAAAAGAGGCATTCACAATACTGACCCCAGCAACATACCGTTAGTTACCGGCTGCAAAGAGTGTAGGTTCGCATTGTACTGACGCTTTGCTTTTGCCAGCAATCCGATCTTTGATCCATTGCAGTAGCCTTCCTGTAATACCATGACCTGTGATGTTGTTAAGCAGCCTCAAGTGCAAAACCTTGCTAAAGATCATCTGAAAATTCATGCAAACAACATCCACTAACTTTCATTTTTCTATCTTGCTTATTAATTACTCAAAGAATTCCAACAAATTTCTCAGGAAAGATTTCCCCAAAGGAAAACTCATGCGCCTCTAAGTAGACCGAGAAATCATATGAAAGGAATCCAAAGTCTTCCCAACCACTGGAGTCAGATCATCTGTTCCATCATGTCCTTTCTTCTTCCCCCCTCCTTTTAAAAGAGTGGAGTGACATTTCCAACTTTCTAGTCCCCCAGAAATCTTCCAAAATCGAAAAACTCTTGAATTATCATTACTCCTTCTGTAAGAGAAACATGAGGCTGCACTTCTTCACTCAAAGGCGGTTAGAATGTGGAATGGGCTGCCAGAGCAAGTGGCTGTATCGATTTCAGCATTTCAGTGGATTTGGATGGATTCATGGAAGCGAGGGGTACGGAGGGATATGGCTCCGCTGGAGATTGCTGGAACTTTTCCGATTACGGGGTTGGCACAGACTAAATTGGCCGAATGGCATTTTTGTGTTTTAGTGTTCTATGGCTCTAATCCCTTCACAAACACTTCAGCGAACTTTTACTGAACACTGGTCCAAGAGTCTTATCTACCTTCAGGCATTTCAGCTTCCAAAGCACATTTTCTCCTCAGTAATCGCATCTATGCTCACTTCTGCCCCCTATGCCCTTTAATTATTGGTATTCGTGGGGAAATAGATGGTAAGTCAGAGGAAGAGGTGTACGGGGCAGGGGAGGAAGTACAAGGTAATTTATTGATGAAACAGGGAGGGGGCGTGGTGAAGTAAAATATCTCCTGAGGATATATTTTCTATAACGAAACCAGGATTCGCACTCCATGACGGCATGTGTAAAACTAATAAGAAGTATCGACAGACAAACTTAAGTGAAAGCACAATCCAGGGAAATGAAGAAATGGTCACTATAGAAGATTAAGTTAACCTCTAATGACCCTCCATTGAAAGCATCCCGGGGAGATGAGCAGACAAGTTCCTAGCAAACTGAGAAATGAGTCCGTTTCGCGCTGCCCGGACTTCCAGTCTTACCAGCTTGAGCTGAGAAACAATATAAATATAATAATTGTTTTTATAGGCTGACAAATCCTCCATAGGCGGACGATTGCTGCTTCATCATCAAAGGCAGAGCAATTAATTTAATTAATAGAATTTATATATAAAGATATAAACACGAACATTGGACAAGATAACTGCAGAGCAAAGTAAAGCATGAAAGTTGTAATAGAGCTGGTAGAATCAGCAAGATACAACACAACGAAGAGATGAGCATGAAACGTGAGACCATAAGACGCAGGAGCAATTATTGGTTCATCGAGTCTGCTCCGCCATTTCATCATGGCTGACCTAATTTTCCTCGCAGCCCCAATCTCTTGCATTCTCTCTATATCCCTTCATCTCCTGACCAATGGAGAATCTATCAAACACTGTCTGAAATAAACGTAGTCAACTGGCCTCCACAACTACCTCTGGCAACGAATTCCGCAGATTCATCACTCTCTAGGTAATCTCATCTTCGTTCCAAAAGGAAGCACCTCTATTCAGAAACTGTGTCCTCTGGTTCCAGACTCTCCCACCATAGAACATTCTCTCCACATCCAATCCATCGAGACATTAGATAGGTTCCAATTATGCCAACCATCAGATTCTCTTCTTTTGACAAGATATTCAATCCTGGAATCATTTTCGTTAACCTCCGTTAAGCTCACGTCATGTTAGCCCATCCTTTCAAGAATGAGCTAGATAGATATCTGATGGATAGGGGAATCAAGGGACATGGGGACAAGGCAGGGACTGGGTATTGATAGTGAATGATCGGCCATGATCTCAGAATGGCGGTGCAGACTCGAGGGGCCGAATGGTCTACTTCTGCACCTATTGTCTATTGTCTATCAGGGGCAAAAACTGCTTACAGTATTCCAAGTGAAACCTCGCCAGTACTTTATTCAGCCTCAATGTTAAGTCCTTGCTTTTATCTTCAAGTCCTCTTGAAATGAACGCTAAAATTTGATTTTATTTTTTCACCAACAGAGCTATGCAACCTTTCCCGCGTCCCTGCGCATCCTTTATAGAAACTTACAAGTACATGGGACATATGAGATGTGCTGGATACTGCAGATGCTGGGAATCCAGAGCAATACACGCAACCTGCTGGAGGGGCTCAGCAGGTCAGGCCGTATTTATGGACGAGAATCAAAGTTTTGGGCTAAGACGTTGCATCAGAAATCTTGATACGCGGGTTTCTGGAATGCCAACTGGCAAGTGAAATATAAAGTAGTGCGATAAAGGGAAAACATGACAAAATTTACTGCAAGGCTTAAGAACATTTGCCAAGCAGATCTCCAATGTATAGCAAATACATCAAAGGCAATAAACACTTCTGCTACACCAATTGTTTAAGCATTATTTCGGCAAAATTTACTATGTCCCATTCCGATCTGGAAACTTTAGAAATGAACAATAGGAACTGAAATGACAAATTAAAAAAAAAACACTGTTTGCAGTGAAACCCCCCCAGATTAACACTACCGAGGACAGAAGGAGGAAAAGCTATACAGACTTTAAAAAAACGCCCAACAGTCTGATAACACTTCTAAAGTATGTACTTGGAAATAAAAAAAAAATAAACAGGATTCAGCACTCCATGAGAGTATATGGAAGTCTGCTAAGAAATACAGACCAGAAAACTTAAATCAGAGGCCAGTTCAGAAAAATGAAACATCACTATGGAAGAAAACGTTAACCAGTGGAATTTAATTAAACAAATTTGGCAGGGGGATGGGAACCGGAGTGATGGCATGAGGAAGGGGAAAACTAAAATAAATCAGAGATAGTGTGCAACATAGATGACAGAAAGGACAGGCAGGAGATGAGGCATAATCACGGCCAGTGGGATGAGTTACAGGACAATAGATGCCTGGTGCAGTTACAATAGAAACAACACATACTGGACTTAAAGAAAGAAAGAATGGAATGGAAGAAGAGCACTGCCGTGGCTGACAATGAAATCAAAGCCAAGGCGAAAACAAAAGAGCCAGCATACAAGGAAGCCAAAGTTAGTGGGAAGATAGGGGATTGGGAAGCTTTTAAAAACTTGCAGAACGAAACTAAGTTCATTAAGAAGGAAATGGTAAATTATGAAAGGAAGCTGGCGTCTAATATCAAAGAAGATAGGAAAGTTTTTGTATAAGTATATAAAGGGTAAAAGAGATAGATATAGATAAGATATAAATGGTAGCAATAGGAACAATGGAAAATAATGCTGGCTTTATTGTAATGAGAGCCGAAAAGATGGTAGAAGAAATGAATGAGTATCTTGCATCAGTCTTCACATTGGAAGACGTCTGCAGTATACCAGATATTCTAGCGTGTCAGGGAAGTGAAGTATGTGGAGTGAAAATTACGACTGAGAAGGTGCTCAGGAGGCTTAATGGTTTGGGGTTTGATAAATCACCTGGACCTGATGGAATGCACCCCAGGGTTTTGAAGGAAGTAGCTGGAGAGATTGCGGAGGCATTAACAATGATCTTCCAGTAATTGTAGAATGACTAGAGAATTGCAAATGTTACTCCGCTACTTAAGAAGGTGGGAGGCAGCAGAACTGAAACTATAGCCTGACATCTGCGGTTGGAAAGTTGTCGGAATCGATTCTTAGGGATGAGATTACAGAGTACCTGGAGGCACCTGACAAGATAGGCCAAAGTCAGCATGGTGTCCTAAAATTACTACAATCTTTCAGGAAATTACAAACAGGGTACACAAAGGAGATGTAGTGGATGTGGTGTGCTTGTATTTTCAGAAGTCCTTTGACACACAAGGCTGCTTATCAGCACAAGAGCCCATCGAATTACAGGGGAGTTACTAGCATCAGTAGAGCATTGGTTGCTCGGCAGTAAACAGGGAGTGGGAATAAAGGGATCCCATTCTGCCTGGCTGTCGGTTACCGATGGGGTTCCACAGGGGTCTGCGTTGGACCCGCTCCTTTTTATGTCTATGATGTGAATTATGGGATTAATAGAATTGTAGCTGAATTTGTTGATGATACAAAGATAGATGAAGGTCTCAATTAAGCGGCATAGTGTCCTCAATAAATGAAGGGAGTTTCCGGACATTTTAACCACTTCGTTTATATACTTCAAGAGTTGTCCCAAATAAATTGCTACCCAAATTAACTGATGCCGTAATTAACGGAAAATATAAAAATACAGAATAAATAAATAAATAAATAGATAGATAGATAGATAGATAGATAGATAGATAGATAGATAGATAGATAGATAGATAGATAGATAGATAGATAAATACACAAATAAATAAATAAATAAATAGATAAATAAATGGATAGATAAATAAATAAATAAATAAATAAATAGATAGATAGATAGATAGATAGATAGATAGATAGATAGATAGATAGATAGATAGATAGATAGATAAATAAATAGATAGATAGATAGATAGATAAATAAATAAATAAATAGATAGATAGATAGATAGATAGATAGATAGATAGATAGATAGATAGATAGATAGATAGATAGATAGATAGATAGATAGATAGATAAATAGATAGATAGATAGATAGATAGATAGATAGATAGATAAATAAATAAATAGATAGATAGATAGATAGATAGATAGATAGATAGATAGATAGATAGATAGATAGATAGATAGATAGATAGATAGATAGATAGATAGATAGATAGATAGATAGATAGATAAATAAATAAATAAATGGATAGATAGATAAATAAATAAATAAATAAATAAACAAATAAATAAATAGATAAATAAATAAATAAATAAATAGATAGATAGATAGATAGATAGATAGATAGATAGATAGATAGATAGATAGATAGATAGATAGATAGATAGATAGATAGATAGATAGATAGATAGATAGATAGATGGATAGATAGATAGATAGATAAATAGATAAATAAATAAATAAATAAATAAATAAATAAATAAATAAATAGATAGATAGATAAATAAATAAATAAATAAATAGATAGATAAATAAATAGATAGATAGATAGATAAATAAATAAATAAATAAATAAATGGATAGATAGATAAATAAATAAATAAATAAATAGATAGATAAATAAATAAATAAATAAATAGATAGATAGATAGATAGATAGATAGATAGATAGATAGATAGATAGATAGATAGATAGATAGATAGATAGATAGATAGATAGATAGATAGATAGATAGATAGATAGATGGATAGATAGATAGATAGATAGATAGATAGATAGATAGATAAATAAGTAAATAAATAAATAAATAGATAGATAGATAAATAAATAAATAAATAAATAAATAAATAAATAAATAAATAAATAAATAGATAGATAAATAGATAGATAGATAGATAGATAGATAGATAAATAAATAAATAAATAAATAAATAGATAGATAGATAGATAGATAGATAGATAGATAGATAGATAGATAGATAGATAGATAGATAGATAGATAGATAGATAGATAGATAGATAGATAGATAGATAGATAGATAGATAGATAGATAGATAGATAGATAAATAAATAAATAAATAAATAAATAAATAAATAAATAAATAAATAAATAAATAAATAAATAAATAAATAAATAGATAGATACATAACTAGATAGATAAATAACTAACTAACTAGATAGTACCAAACCAAAAATACTTCCTGCTCGGCCAGGAAGCTGATGGTGGAGGGGGACATGCTGGTCGTAAAAGTTGAGTGTGTGTCTTCATGTGTCTGTACCTCCTCTCCAATGGTATTAATGAGAAGAGGGTTTATCATGTGTGGTTGCGTGTCCTTAATGTTTCCTTTCGAAGGGATCCTGGATGATAGGCATGCTAGTGTTCATGATGGGATTTTTTCAAGATTCAAGTTTCAAAAACTTTATTGTCATTCTAACCGTACATCATCTCTGCAGGGCAGAATGAGACAGCGTTTCCCAGTGGCAGTGCAATCATTACATAACAATAGCAACACTAAATAATAAACATAACAATAAATAGTAAAACACAACAGCCACATGTGAGTTAAAAACAAGTTATAAGTGTCCAGTGCAAGTTAAAATTGTTCAAAGCAGAGTCAGGTAGAGTAGCTATTTAGCAGTCTGACTGCCTGTGGGAGGAAGCTGTTTAGTAGCCTTGTGGTTTTTGTTTTGATGCTCCTGTAACGTTTGCCTGATGGCAGAAGAGCAAACTGTTCATGGAGAGGGTATGACGAGACTTTAATGATGTACCGTGCCTTCTGGAGGCATCGACTCGGAAAGAGGTCTTGGACGGAAGGTAGGGAGACCCCAGTAACCTCTCTGCTCCGTTAACCACTCTCTGCAAGGCTTTTTATCGACAGCACTGCAGCTGGAGTCCCAGGTTATGATGCAAGACGTCATCACAATCTCAACAACGCCTCGGTCGAATGTAGTTAGGATGTTAGTGGGGAGTGAAGCTTGTTTAAGCTTCCTCAGAAAGTGCAAACTCTGCTGGGCCGGTTTCACAATCCCAGTGGTGTTTCTGGACCAGGTGAGATTGTCCGAGATCTGCACCCCTAGGAAATTAATGTTTCCCACACTAACCACTGTGGAGCCGCTGATGCTGAGGGGTGTATGTTCAGGCTGAGACGGTCTGAATCGACGATCACCTCCTTGGTTTTAGAGACATTAAGCAACAAGTTGTTGTCACTGCACCAGCTCTCTAGATGTTTGACCTCCTCCCTATTCATTGTTTCATCATTTTAGCTTATGATACCACCAGTGTGGTATCATCAGCAAATGTAATGATCAGGTTCTCCTGGAATCTGGCTGCACAGTCATGTGTTAGCAGAGTAAACAGCAAAGTGCTAAGGGCACAGCCTTGTCGGGTTCCAGTGCTCATTGTGATGGAGTCAGACATGTTCCTGCCAACACGGACTGACTGTGGTCTCTCTGTCAAGAAATCCAGAAGCCAGCGACTCGTGGCAGTGTTAACCCAAGCACCGACAGTTTCACCACAAGTCTCTGCGGGATGATGGTATTGAACGCTGAACTGAAATCAATATACAGGATTCTGGTATAAGTGTCTTTGTTGTCCAAGTGAGAGAGAACTGTGTGCAGTGTGGTGGACATTGCGTCCTCCGTAGAGCGATTTTGACGATAAGGAAACTGTAGAGGATCCAGCGATGAGGGGAGGCTGGCTGTGATATGCTTGACAAACCGTTCAAAACATTTCATCACTATGGGGGTCAGTGCGACGTGACGGTAATCATTGAGACAGACTACCACTGATTTCTTTGCTACAGGGATGATTGTGGAGGTTTTGAAGCATCTGGGGCAATGGCTTGACGAAGGGAGGTGTTGAAAATGTCTGTCAGGACATCTGCTAATACATATCAGCACATTCCTGGAGCACACTTCCAGGGATGTTGTCGGGATCTCCAGTTTTTCGTGGGTTGACCATGGCAAGGGTCCTCTGTGTGTGCTCTGAATCAATGATTGGAGCCGGCGGGTCAGATGGTAAGAAGGGACTGGTTCTCCCACTTGCAGTAGTGTTTAATGCTTCGAAGGGTGCAAATAATTTGTTAAGCCTGTTTGGAAGAGAGGCGGCGCTGTCATCGGTTTTCTGCCTGATCTTGTAGTCTGTCAGAGCTTTAATTCCCTGCTACATCCGTCTGGTGTCACCTGTATCACAGAAGTGTCCATGCATTTTTCGCTTTCCTGATCCCTGGTGAAAGCGCAGACTTGGCTGAGCGAAGCGCACCCCTGTCCCCCGATCTGTAGGGTGATTACGGGCCTTCAGTAGTGAACGCACCTCTGTTGCCATCCATGGCTTTTTATAACCACGTGCGGTGAAGACTTCCATCACAGTGACATCCGCCGAGCATTTGGCTATGTAGCTGATTACTGCCTCCGCATACTCCTCAATGCCTATATGGTCATCATAGGAGTCTGCTGTTTTGAATTTGTCCCAGTCTGAGTGCAAAAGACAGTATTGTAGTGCAGTATTGTAGACAGTGTGCAAATGACAGCTGAGACTGCTACTTTTGGCCAGACCCCTTTTCTCTGCTCTCACACGTTTAAGCACTGGTTTATATGCTGGTGTTAACATGACAGATAGGTGGTCAGAGTGGCCAAGATGGGGGCGGAAGGCTGCTTTGTATGCCTATGGTGTGTTGGTATAAACCAAGACCAGTGTGTTGTCTGCCCTGCTTTTGAAATCCAAATATTGCGGGAATTTGAGGAACACAGTCTTTAAGCTGGTGTGGCTAAAGTCCGCAGCAATCACCACAAAGCTGTCCGGATTTGGGGATGCGGACGGATTTCGGGTGTTTTCTTTAATACGGGGCTACATACTGAATGTTGGATTGCACAGATTTAGGTGTATGCATCAAATGTGGGAGCGCGGAAGCATTCGCTGGGTGCACGGATTTGGGGATGCTCGCAGTCTGAGGGGTGTTATCTGGAAAACGGGGGTGCACCCGGATCTGGAGCTGAAAAGCAATGTTATGTTATGTGCGGAATTTTAATGTTGAGGCAGTCATTTTTTTTTTCTGAACTGTTTGAAATGATTCCTGCTCTGAGATTTATTGACATGTCCGTCAATATGGAGGTGCTCACTAATTTGGGGATGTTCATTGATTTAACCGTGTGTCAGCCTCTCTGGAGCTGCAAACGAGTTTTGGGGATGTGCGGAGATTTGCGTCTGTCGGGGTGTGTGGAGTTGCACACTAATTTGTGGGGTTCAGGCGTACTTGGTGGTGCACATGGATTTGGACCTGCACACTGATTTAACGTTGCGTGCGGATTTGGGGCTGTGCACAGATTTAGGGGTGTGTTGGTTAAAAACTGTTGCAAAAATGTGTATGTCGGTTGATTTGGAGATATGATAATCTCGAGGCTGTTTCGTTTGTAGACGCCTAAGCAACGAATGCACTTTCAATGTTGAACTTTGTTCTTGCTGTATTAGTAATGTGGATAGAGTAATTTTCTGAACTTTTTGGAAGATTTCTTGCTCTAGGATAATCAAATGTGAATGCGGGGTGTCAACAGGTTTGGCCGGATTTGGGGTTCATATCGATTTAGTGATGTGCGCAGATTATGGAGAGTGTTGGGGAATATTGGCCAGAGGAATTTAGGGTGCACACGGATGTGGGAGTCCGTGCGCAGGTTTAGGGATTTATTGGCGCATATGGATGCACACGGATTTGGGGTTGCCAGTGGACCTGGGTCTCGAACTTACTTCATTTACAGGTATTATCATAATAGATGGGCTTAAACTGAAACTTGTTCTGTCTACGTCTCTAATACGGGGGCAGCAATTCCGTGAAATGTTTGAAATGACACGTTCTCTGAGATAATGAAATATTCAGATGGGGGTTTGAGCAGGTTTGCGGGTGTACACGGATTTAGGAGGCACAAGCACTTCGGGATGTGCGCTGATTTATGGGCGTGTCGTCAAATATGCGGTTACGCACGAATTTGCAGAGTGTCGGTGCATTTGGACACGTGACGTGTCTGAGGAATGTTTCATTTCTAGATACTTTATTAATAAATGTATAAATGCACTATACACTGAACTTCAAACGGTTTCTTTAACGAGGAGACAACTATTGTGTGAACTATTTGAGATTATTATGATTTTTCACTCGGACAGCGATGTGTGCATGTGGGGATGTCAGCGCTTTTGCGGGTGTACAGGGATTTGACAATGTATGCATTTCAGGATGCGTCGTCAAATACAGGTACGATCACCGATATGGGGGAGTTGTTGGAGTTGGGGTCGTGGCGAATATCAGGATTGAGTCGGAATCCCCCTTTCTTCACGGACGTCTCAGTAAACGGCTCCTTCGCCCTCGCCGGCAGTTTCCAACTCAGCGCCGAGAAACCCGCAATTCACCAGCCTGGTAAGTCTGGGGTTTACACGCTCGGTCCCGCCAGTCCGCGAGATCGGGCTGTCCCGCCCACCCAGGCCTCAGCATTTGTCTGAATGCTGTGTGTTTTGCTGCCCTGTTACAGCTCGTCACACGAGACAACAAATTCACACGGTACGCAAATAAAAGAAGTTTATTTCGAGCTGAAGCATTACTGAATGTGCACAGGCTGGAGCACAAAACCTCCAAAACCCGTACTCATCGATCCGCAGCAGACTCCCCACGTTGTCTCCACCGAATCACGGTCCCCAAAGGATCGGATCCTACGACCTGTCCTCTCCGGAGTTTTCGCCGGGAAGTAAACCGTTCACCGATGGACATTTACGTTCGAGTGCGGGATTCAATATCGAAAGCGGTATGCCGGGTGATGAGAGCGGGAGTATGAAAACAATAAATGAAAACAAAGGGAAAGGCGAGTGTAATAATTAGTAGGAGATGGTTGTCGAGGGCTGGGTGACGACTGTTCCGAAGCTGTGTCTCCCATAGGTTTTGGACCATAGAAACACAGAACATTACAGCAGAGAAACAGGCCTTTTTGCCTTTCTTGGCTGTGCCGAACCATTTTCTGTCTAGTCCTACTAACCTGCAAGTGGTCCATACCCCTCCTTATAACTCTCATTCATGCACCTGTATGTTTTTCTTAAATGTTAAAAGTGAGCCCGCATTTACCACTTATTTTTCCAGCTCATTCCACACTCCCACCACTCTCTGTGAAGAAGCCCCCCCCCCCAACCCAATGTTCCCTTTAAATTTTGCCCGTTCACCCTTAACCCATGTCCTCCGTTTTTTTCCCTCCCCTATCCTCAGTGGAAAATACCTACTTGCATTCAGTCTATCTATACCCATCATAATTTTATATACCTCTATCAATTCTCGCCTCATTTTTCTACGCTCCAGGGAATAAAGTCCTAACATATTCAACCTTTCTCTGTAACTCAGTTTCCTAAGTCCCGGCAACATCCTTGTAAACCTTCACTGCACTCTTTCAACCTTATTAATATCCTTCCTCTAATTAGGTGACCAAAGCTGGACACAATACTTCAAATTCGGCCTCACCAATGCCTTATACCACCTCACCATTGCATTCCAACTCTGATACTCAATACTTTGATTTATAAAGGCCAAATTCCAAAAAGTCTCTTTACGACGCTATCTACCTGTGACGCCATTTTTCGGGAAATCTGTATCTGTATTCCCAGATCCCTCTATTCTACTGCACTCCTCAGTGTCCTACCATTTACCTTGTATGTTCTATCTTGGTTTGTTCTTCCAAAGTGCAAAACGTCACACATGTCAGCATTAAACTCCATCTGCCATTATCAGCCCAAGTTTCCAGCTGGTCCAAATCCCTCTGCAAGCTTTGATAACCTTCCTCACTGGCCACTACCTCTCCAATCTTTGTATCATCAGCAAATTTGCTGCTCCAACTTACCACATTAACATCTAGATCATTGATATAAATGACAAATAACAATGAAGCCAGTACTGATCCCAGTGGCACACCACTCGTCACAGGTCTCCACTCAGAGTGGTAATCCTCTACTACCACTCTCTGGCTTCTTCCATTGACACAATGTCTAATCCATTTTACTACCTCTCGATGTACAACTAGCGACTGAATCTTCCTAACTAACTTCTCATGCGGACCTTGTCAAAGGCCTTACTGAAGTCCATGTAGACACCATCCACTGCCTTCCCTTCATCCACTTTCCTGGTAACCTGCTCGAAAAACTCTAATAGATTGATTATACATGACCTACCACGCATAAAGCCGTGTTGCCTCTGCCTAATAAGTCCCTGTATAACCAAATATTTGTAGATTCTATCTCTAAGTACTCCTTCCAATAATTCACATAGTAATGGCGTCGGATTTACCGGCCTATAAATTTCCGGATTTCCTTTAGAGCCTTTTTTATTTAACGGAACAACATGAACTATCCTCTGATCCGCCAGCACCACACCCGCAGATACCGATATTTTTAATATATCTGCCAGGGCCCCTGCAATTTCAACACCAGTCTTCTTCAAGGTCCGAGGGAATACCCTGTCAGGTCCTGGGAATTTATCTGCTCTGATTTGCCATGAAATAGCAAGCACCTCCTCCTCTATTTCCTATCATCAAATTTACTACCTCCATGGCCTCAATACTTGTTTGCCTTATTTCCATAGCCACCATGTCAGTTTCCTTAGTAACTACAGATGCAAAAAAAAACATTTAAGATCTCCCTTTTTTTTGTTCCGTACATAGCCGACCACTGTGTTCATCAAGAGCACCAATTGAATCCCTTACTATTCTTTTGCTCTTAAAATACCTGTTGAAGCGCTTTGGATTATTCTTCACCTTTACTGCCAAAGCAACCTCATGTCTTCTTTTAGCCTTCCTAATTTCTTCCTTAAGTATTTTATATTTGCAATTTTATACTGCTCAAGCATCCTATTTGCTTTCTGTCGCCAATAGATGACATACATCTCACTTCTTCTTCATCAGAGTTCCAATATCTCTTGAGAACCAAGGTTCCTTAATTGTATTCACTTTGCCCTTAATCATAACAGGAATATACAAACTCTGCACTCTTAAAACTTCTCCTTTGAAGGTCTCCCATTTACCAATCACATCCTTGCCAAAGAGCAACCTGTCCCAATCCACGTACTTTAGATCCTTTCTCACTTTTTGAAATGTATTATTTTAACTGGTTAGAACCTCAACCCGAGGACCAGATCTATTTTTATCCATGATCATGTTGAAGCTAATGGCATTATGATCACTGGAGCTAAAGTGTTCCCCTGCACACACTTCTGTCACCTGTCCTAAATCATTTCCTAAAGGAGATCTAAAATTGCATCCTCTCTAGTCGGTACCTCTATATATTGGTTTTGAAAACTTTCTTCAACATATTTTACGAACTCTAAACCGTCGAGTTCGTAAAATATGTTAAGAAAGGTTTCAAAACAATATAGGAAGTACCTACTAAGAGATCAATTTTAGATCTCCTGTAGTTCTCCACAATCTCTCTGCAGATTTGCTCCTCCAATTCTCGCATACTGTTGGGTGGTCTATAATACAACCACATTAATGTGGTAATACCCTTCCTATTTCGCAGCACCACACATTTGTCCTCAGTAGACAAGCCCTCTAATCTGTCCTGCCTGAGCACTGCTGTGATATTTTCCCTGACTAGCAATGCCCCGCTACCCCTCTTTCCTCTGCCTCTAACACGTATGAGACATTTGAACCCTGGAGCATTGAGCTGCCAGTCCTGCCCCTCCTGTTCCCCCAGTTTTTTTCCCCCCGCTGGAACGTTGTCCGGTGACAGCCAGTTCTGCAGTGTCAAAATGGAAAACAGTGCGACCGCCTGTAAAAACAACTCAATATATATTATTTATTAATCAGTTGAATAATTGACAACAGCGGAAATTTTGCTGCGTTGATGAACTGCTTTCTGAACTTGGACTGAGTAACCCCATAAATAAACGTGTTTGTGCAGCAACTTAACACCAGCAACATATCTCCTGTGTGTCCAAATATATATTCTGAATCATTGTAATTATTCTGATCTAATCCGGAAATCGTGCAATAAAGGAATTCGGCAACAGTCACCGACCACAGGATGATGAAGCTTCCGGAGATGGTGAGAAGTAAGATCACAGACCTCCTCCTGCTCTCCATCTCCGGGTCACTGCGGTTCTCCACCTTGCTCTGACCCCTCAGCCCCTTACGGACGCGACTAGTCACTACAATGTGTCTGACTGTCAGAGCGTTGAACAACAGTATTAACACGAACGGGATTAACGGCGTTAGGACGGTAGAAAGCGAGTCAAATCCCACCCACCCGGGATTCGTATAGTAGCCCGGTATTTCAGTACAGTCCCAGGGTATATTGTCAATCACTGTCACAGCTTGGTATATAAAGAAGTTGGGTACATTTTTAAAGCAGAACAAAACGCCGGTTGTTGTCAGAACCACAGCCGCAGTTTTCCCGGTGCAATACTTTTCTTTCCGCTTCTGGAAACAAATGGCAACAAACCGATCAAACGTAAAAGTGACGGTGAACCAGACTGAACAGTCTGTGGCTGCCTGTCCTAGGGCAAAGATCACACTGCACACGGGGGTGATGTCCAGGAATGTTCCAGGGAAGTAATAATAACTGATCCGCCACAGTATAACCTGAGATATGATGGTTAGTAGATCCGCCGTTGCCATGGCCACCAGGTAGCGAGTGGTGCAGGTAGAGAGGCCGCACTTTCCCCGGGACAGGATCACAATCGCCACTAAATTCACTGCGGAAACAGCAAAAAAATAAAATGTGAATAACTGTCTCACCGTTCCGTGGGTCTGAACTCATAGTTAAGCTGGAAATAGAGCACATTCCAACTTCGCAGACAACTCATTTCTGGAAGTTTACAAATGTAAAACGGCGCGCTGCTCGGTACTGGAAGAGGAGCAGTGTTTGGAAAGAAGGCATTGTCAATTGATTGCCGAGAGGGCTTTGGAGAAATTAATGTAAATCTCCAGCAATCAGGTTTTCGAGTGATACGTGCAGCCTGGCTACCGGGGCAAATTTCCCAGCGATGATGGTTGCCGCGTTGCTGTCACCTATGGTCTGTCACTCTCCCGATACAGCGGTCCCGCTCCCTCCGCCTCTGTCCACTTACACAGTCCAAAGCAAATTTACAGCCACCGGTCGCATGTCCTCGTCCCCTCTTTGATTTCCGGTCGTTACCCGTCCGCAGGGGCCCCGCTTGCCTCGCTTCTTTTAAATTCTGCAACTACTCCTTCCCGGGGTCCTTCACACCATGTCAAAGTGTCCGATCAGAAAGTTCCTATTCGCCCTTTTAATAATTTTGCCTGGTCCACTGAACGCCTGACGAATCTTGCACGTTAGTGCTTTGAACATCCAGTACATAAAAAAAAAATAACATAGGCACTTCATAAACATTGTCCTCCTTCAGGCTGATGTGTAAAGTTTGGATACTCTTGTGCATTTCTCACTGTCGCGATCCCGTCACCGATGTACTGACACTCTCCTCATACAGCGAGGCATCGCCTATCCGCCTCTGTCCATTAGAAAAGCAGATTTATTACCCCCCCCCCCGTTCTCATGTGTTGTCATGAGTTGCTCCAAACTGCTACAGCATTGTTCCAAATACTTCAAACCTCATTGTTCCTGAGCGGAGTATCGCAGGGATCTTACCCCGGCTGAGCTCCATCAGACACCGCTATGTTGTCCCTTCACTCCCTCTTCACTTCACGGATAACAGGGCATAAAACAAATCCTGCTACACTAGACCTACATAGAACTTTTTCTTTAATCTTTCGAACCTCCGGATGTTTGAGACTGACAAGTGATGTCTGCGTTTCTTCCCGAAATCTCAGCCGCGATTCTCTTCTCGCATTCCCTTCAAACTTGCAGCGATTTGTAAACGCACAGAGCAGTACCTTTCAATTTGAATTTAAATTATGCTTCAGTATTGATACCGAATTACACCAATAGTCTCCAAAGGTGTCCAGCGCTCCGGGTTATCGGAATTTACTTTAGCAGAGGCTTTGCATTGACAAATCAAAACAGCCCGCCATGAACTCACAAAATGAATTCGTCTCCGCGATCTTCCACTCTACATCTGTTTTCTGCCGAACTATTTTCGGCCGAGTCCACGGATCAAACTGCAAAAAAACTTCTGACCGAACACGGAGCGTTGCCACAATGTCTCCACCGCACTCATAACCGCATAACAACCGAACGAGTCTTAAGAACGCGATGTCACAGCCGCAAATGTTACTTTACCCATGTTCTTACCAGGAACACCGATAACGGCGATGATCATGTACCATATCTTTCTCACACGGTAAAATGTTTCAATCATGCTGTGTGAGATTCAGCCTGTCTTCCAGCTGCCCGCGATCTCGCTGAAGAAACTCTGAGCTGATGAATCTCCACGGTCATTCATTTATATTTGCTCCAGCACGCTGAATATTCAGATCCACACAAGGCTGACGTGTCTCCCAACAGCTGGGGTAAAAATAAACACGATGTCATTCAATTCAAATCCCAATTGTGATGAGGTATGGCACTAAATTGTTAAACCTCAATGTACAAATCTAAATTGTAAACTTTTACTGAACGCAGGGAAACTGTTGATCATATTGATTAACACTTTTTCGAGCACCTCAGTTCTATCCACAAAAATGCGGGAATGCACAGTGCCAGACATTCTCAATACATTTACCCACTCCGTTTCCGTCATGTTTGTCCATGGCCTCATCTTGTGACATTATGAGGCCACTTTTAGTTTGAATAAGTAACACCTCATTTTCTGTCTAGTTATCCTCTAATCTCATGGCATCCACATCGATTTATCTAACTTCTGATATGTTTCCCTACTTCCTTCCTTATTCCTCATTTCTCCACCTTGGTATCTTACCTATTCTCCTCTCCTGCAAGCCTTCATATTCTGGCCACTTCTACTTTCTGTTCAAGCCCTGATGAAAGACCATGGTCGGAAACGTAGACTGTTTATTCATTGTCATAGAGGTTGCCTGACCTACTGAGGATCAGAAGTGAGTCCTCCAATCACACACCAGTTCACTTCGCGTATTATCATCATCCATTCAACCATTAATATCCCCACTCAAATACCAATCTTCTCTCCCTCTGCACAAAGATTCCCACACCATTATTTCAAACCCATTCTAACCTAGCTCCACACTCCAAGTAATATCTCCCGTCACCGAACACCCCCGACTCACCGATTACTACACTCGTATTACAATCTTATTCCAACATCCTTCCACAATCCTATTAATATCTCCCGTCCCCTAACGTCCTCTCCCTATACAGAACGATTACTACACTAGTGTTTCAAACCCATTCTAAACTTCCTTCAATCAATATCTCCCATCCGCTAACAGCCTTTCCCTCTATACACCCATTAACCCACCAATATCGTTACACCTAGATCTCCCTTCGAAAAAAAATAATTTCGCCTTCTATTCCAACCATCTTATCTCCCTTAATACCTCACCCTGCACCATGTTACCTCCTCAGACCAGACAGAATTCCAAATTCCGCTTTATCCACTTAACCTCGTATACTTCAACTAGTGTAATTACATAATGTCCTTCCCACACGCCCCTGAATGCTGTACCCAATATAATCCTTTTCGCCTCTCTCTCAACGCACCCACTAATATTCCACCGTCTGATCAAGCTCTGGGATTCATCCACACGCCCATTAATGCAATAATTAATATAATCCCTCTTTCCTTTGCGGTAACGTTGTACCTAATATTTTACATCATTCTGCAGCGTGAATGACACCTGCATTATGAAAGAATGTTGCGACTGTTATTGATGGAAGTGAGTGTATTTGCTATTGCTAAGGAGAAGATGTTTGAGAGGCTGAAATACGTGAAGTTACAAGCACTAATCAGCTGGACCAGCTGGAGGGGGCCAGGATGCTCTGTCTGGTTCACTGCCAGATTGATATCTGATCAGTTTGTCGCCATCTGTTGCCAGATGCAAAGTATTTGCACCGGGGAAACTGGGGCTGTGGATCTGACAACAGCCTGCGCTTTCTGAAAGACGTGGCTGAGGGCGGCATTAGCGGTGAACTTTGAATAATCATTGTGATTTGGAAGAGTCCAGAAGTGTAAGAAGTAACAAATGTCAATCCACTCCACTCTAAGGTGGACAAACGACAGGAAACTATAGGCTGGATAGCCTGTCATCAGTGGTTGGAAAGATGTAGGACTCCATTATTAATGATGAGATTTCTCGTCTATGGAGAGTAATGATAATATAGGGCGGATTTTACCGTGGTTTCCTAAAGGGGATGTCTCGTTTTATAAATCTGTTGGAATTATTTGAGGAAATCAAAAGGCAGATTCCATACAGGAGAGTCAGTGGATGTTGTTTACTTGGATTTTCAGAAGGTCTTTGACAATGTGCCGCGCTTGAAGTTTCTAAACAGGATAAAACGCCCTTAATACAAAAATATATGATGGATGGCAGACCGTCTGAATGCCAGAATGCAAGAAGTGGGACGAAACGGAGCTGATTAGTGGTTTTCGGCAGGCGTCGGCTTTGGGGCCGCTTCTGTTCGTTTTCAGAGAAGGGAAGGTCAACAAATAAAATCTCCCATGCAGCGGGCGGTCAAATTGTGATTTATTCAACTGTGGATTCAGTCATGGTGTTTTCTGAAGAAACTTTCACATTTCTTTCACGTAGATGCTTAGTCATTCTTCGGACCAGCTATTCAATTCTCCTTCCCAACCTGCTTCCAAATTGAGCGTTTGTCTCTCTGAAAGAGGAGGCAATCATTCTTCAGAAAAGTCTGTATTCTCATCCGACATTTCTGATATTCAAATCCGCGTGCTGACTCTGCAGGGCCCCCTGGCGCTAGCAGAATGTCAGTACACGGTGGAGAAATGCCGACGTTGTCAGTTTGAACCTCCTCTGGAGCACGCGTGGTTTAGATGGTTGTCCGAGATGTGAGGGTCGACTCTTTGGCTGCGAATTTGGAGAAGGAAGTCTGAGAATCGGAACGGATGTACTGTGGGAGCCGTTTTGATTTTTTCTTCTCATCGGGGTTAAGAGAGGCGGGACCGCGCAGCCCTGTGGCTTCGGGCAATGAAACGCGGAAGATTTAAAACACAGCCTCTTACAGCGGGAGGCGTCGTTTGCGGGCAGAGCAGTGAGCCGGAAGCAGAGTGAAGCTTCAGAGCTTTGGATCAACGGGCTGAGGCGGAAATGGGCGTGGCAAGGGAGGTTTTGTTTTCAATTTTTCCTGTTAATTGAAAAAAGGGGGAATTATGAATGTGAGGGCAGCTTGCTGTTCTCGGTGTCGGATGTGGGAGGTCCTGGAGTCACCTAGCCTCCCGGACGTTCACATCTGCGCCAGGTGCGCCAAGCTGCCGCTCCTAAGGGACAGTGTTAGGGAACTGGAGTTGCAGCTCGATGGCCTTCGTCTGGTCAGGGAGAGCGAGGAGGTGTTACAGGCAGGTGGTCACACCGGGGCCACGGGAGGCAGACAAGTGTTTCATGGTTAGGACAGGGAAGGGGAAGAGTCAGGTACTAGTGAGTTTCCCAGTGGCTGTACACCTTGAATATAAGTACTCCTGTTTGAGTACTGTTGCAGGGGAGCAGCCTATCTGGGAGAAGCGGCAATGGCCATGTCTTCGGCACAGAGTCTGGCACTGTGGCTCAGAAGTGGAGAGAAAGGAAGGCGAAAGCAGTAGTAATAGGAGACTCGATAGTTAGGGGGTCAGATAGGCAATTATGTGGACGCAGTCAGGAGACCCGGATCTTTGCATCCCAGGTTCCAGGTTCCAGGATGTTTCTGATCGCGTCCAAGATATCCTAAAGAGGGTGAGGAGCCAGAGGTCGTGGTACATGTAGGTAGCAATGACATAGGTAGGAAAAGGGAAGAGGTCCTGAAATGAGAATATCGGGAGTTAGGAGAGGAGTTGAGAAGAAGGACCACAAAGGTAGTATTCTCGGGATTACTGCATGTGGCACGCGATAGGTAGAGTAGGTATGGAATGAGGTGGAGGATAAATGCGTGGCTGAGGGATTGAAGCAAGGGGCAGCGATTCAAGTTTCTGGATCACTTGACCTCTTTTGGGCCTGTTGTGAACTGTGCAAAAAGGACGGGTTACACTTGGTTCCTCGGAGGACCAATATCCTGGCGGGGAGATTTGCTAAGGCTACTGGGGAGACTTTAAACTGGAATGGTTGGGGGATAGGAATCAAATTGAAGAGACAAAGAGGGAGGAGGTTAGTTCACAAACAGAGAAAGCTTGCAGACAGTGTGTGATGGAGGATAGGCAGATGATAGAGAAGGGGAGCGCTCAGACCGAAGATGAAGGGGAGAAGGATGAAAAAGAAGATAGCAAATTTGTTTGCACCGTTAGGGATAAACAGAAAGTAAGAGATGGAGAATTTCTTAAATGCATTTACTTCAATGCTAGGAGCATTGTA
The DNA here is from genome assembly GCF_030144855.1 of Hypanus sabinus. NCBI lineage: Eukaryota > Metazoa > Chordata > Chondrichthyes > Myliobatiformes > Dasyatidae > Hypanus > Hypanus sabinus. Next base: position 339,118 of record NW_026781337.1, read on the forward strand.
AGTAAGGTGAATGAGCTTAGATCATGGATTGATACCTGGAAATATGATGTTGTAGCTATTAGTGAAACATGGTTGAAGGAGGGGTGCGAAAGGCAACTAATTATTACTGGATTTCGTTACTTCAGGTGCGATGGAATCGGAGGGGCAAGAGGGGGAGTTGTTGCATTGCTTGTCAGAGAAAATATTACAGCGGTGCTTTGGCAGGATAGATTAGAGGGCTCGTCTAAGGAGACTTGTTGTTTGGAATTGAGGAATGGGAACGGTGTAGTAAGACTTATAGGGGTGTATTATAGACCACCTAATGGGAAGCGAGAAGTGGAGCAAATTTATATGGAGATAGTAGTTATTTGTAGTAAGAACAAGGTTGTGATTATGGGAGATTTTAATTTTCCACACATAGACTGGGAAGCCGATACTGTAAACGGAATGGATGTTTTGGAGTTTGTAATATGTGTGCAGGATAGTTCATTGCCGCAATACATAGAGGTACCAACTAGAGAAAGGGCAGTGTTGGACCTCCTGTTAGGGAATGAGATAGGTCTGTCATGGTCCCTTCTGGCATCTGGCTATCTTCCTCAGGAATTGGTCCTTTATAACCTGGTTTCGTTCCCAATCAATTCCCAAGTTCCAATAATTACGAACACCTCATTCCATCAACTAAAGTAGTATAAGAATACTGTGACCACTACTCGAAGGTGTCACTCGTTGGTCGACTCGTGTCCGAGTAACCTCACTCCATGGTGTTTGGGACTAACAGTTCCAGATCTAGCCTTGTTCCTGAATTATCGACCAAGACCAAGACTCCGGGTAAATGCTCCTTGGAACGCTTACTACGCTCGCTACCACGGCAGCGTCTCCCGATACGGCCTCCGCGCCCGTGTTCAGCATTTGGGTTCGTTCCACCGCCACGTCCTCGCAACAGACCGTTCTATCATGTGCCTCCAAGTGTCTCGAAAACCATCCGCTTAATAATCGACTCCAACACTTCCCCAACCACGGATCAGAGTATGATTTATTTTCTTCTTCCTCTCTCCGTTCTTGAAGAGAGGAGTGACAATAGGAATCTTCTGTTCATTTGGAACTATGTCAGAATCAATTGATTATTGAAACGTGCCCCTTCAGTCATCTCTTTCAGAATCCTGGTCCAGTTGACTTTTGTACCTTTTGAGCTTTTCTAAGAACCTTCTCAACAGTAATGGCACATTTCCAATATCTGTGCCCCCTGCCGCTCCTAACTTCCACAGTGCACACAGATACAATAAGTACTTATTCCGATCGCCCGTCATTTTCTTGTCCTTCTAATCCTACTTCTCCAGCATCGTTTTCCAGCGGTCTGATATCCAATATCGCTTCTTTTTACGCTTTATGCATCTGAGGAAACATTTGTCATCCTCTTCAAATTGTGGGATCGTTTACCTTCGCATTTCATTATTTCAAAGACATCATATATTAATTATTTCTTGCCTGCTGCTAACAACAAGCTTACCACTACATTACACTTTTTCTTCTATAAGCTATGTTTTCTCTTTGGGTTTCATGTTGGCTTCGACTTCTCATGATAGCGACGGTGGTGTCATATTGCCTTTAGAATACTTCTTTTTTCGATGGACATATTATTCGGATTTCGAAATGCTTCAGGAATACCCAGCCATTGCTGCTGTGCCGTCATCGCTGCCAGTGTTCTTTCCCAAACAGTTTTGCCCAGGTCCTCTCTCAAGCCTCAGTAATTCACTTTTCTTCACTGATATACGAGGGGTGAGTAATATGTTCGTGGCCTGAGGTAGAAGGAGTCAATTTTAGAAAACCCAGCACATTTATTTTTCTGCATAGTCCCATCCTACATTTACACACTTAGTCCACCTGTCGTGGAGCATACGGTCCCTTCCTTGTAGAAGTCGGTGTTTTAGACCTCCAGAAGCGGTCGACAGCGGGACTGATTGATATGTTCATGGCCAAAGATAGAAGGAGATGAGTTATACAGCTCTCGTTACATGCACGTGCAGGTCAACTCTTTGAGTGATTATGCAGAAAGCTTGAAGTTAATAACTCATCTCCTTCTACCGAGATTTTATAAAATTAGCTCCTTCAACCTTAGGCCACGGACATGTTAATCACTCCGTATCTGACTTCATCTTCCCTTTGTTAAATTCCAAGATGAGTTGTATCACGTTGTCAGGGGAACACAAGGAAAAGATATAAGTGGAGAGGTCTGAAGAGAGAAACGTGGCGTAGAGAGACAAACAGAAAGTAAGATGAACATGGGAGAGAACAACGAGGAAGAATAAAATGAGTAGAGAGGGAGCAGAAAAGAGAAAGAGAGGGCGAGAAAGTAAGACGGGGTTGGGGAGAGAGGCAGAGTGAAAGAGAAATCGTTGATAAAGAGATGTAGCGGAAGACTGAGGGAGAAAGAGATAGTGGGCAAGAAGTGGAGGGGTGAGAAAGGCTGAGGGGACAGAGAGACTGGGGTCGAGAGACGACTGTATGGAGAGAAACGCTGGCAGGAAGAGGTATGAGTGAAAATGCTGTGCTCGTGATAAGAGAAAGGCTTGGACAAAACATTGGGTCTGATAGAGATTGAGGAACTGCAGCGCGACTGGGGTAGGAGAGAGAGGGTAGGAGAGAGATTCTGGGGTGAAAGATGGTGGAGTGAGTGTCTCAGGAGAGAGGTTGTGAAAGTGATTCGGAGAAGGAAAGACAGGGGCAGCAAGAGACGTAGAATATGACTGGGTAGTGAGTTCTCGCGGACTTAGTAACAAAGCGGGAGAGGGAGACACAGGGAGAGAGACAGGCCGATTGAGACAGAGGGGGAGTCTGGAGGATGAGACAGGAAGGGGCTGAAACAGGTACTGAGTTGAGAAAAGAACTGAGAGTGAAGATAGTGTGGAAAGAAAGACTGTGCTAGGGATACGGGGAGATAATGATAAGGGAAAAAAGAGACAGGAAAGAAGATGGGGAAGGGGATAGAAGTCGGTGATAGATATGGGAGGCGAGCGAAAGATTGCAGGAGAGGCATGTCTGGGAGCGATACGGGGGGAGTGGGGGAGAGAGAGAGAGAGAGAGAGAGAGAGAGAGAGAGAGAGAGAGAGAGAGAGAGAGAGAGAGAGAGAGAGAGAGAGAGAGAGAGAGAGAGAGACGAGGGCGAGGGTAATAGTAACTATCTTTTCTTTCAGTTAGTCATGACGGAGGGTCTTGGCATGAAGCGTCGACTGTACTTCTTCCTGTAGATGTTGCCTGGCCTGTTGTGTTCCACCAGCATTTTGTGTGTGTGTTGCGTATATTCTCCACGGGCTGTGTAAACACAAAGCTTGCAATAACAGTGTAACAACTCTGATCCGCTCTGTGCCTCCCTGATCCTGGCCCATGAGCGGATAGGAAGGACGGGATCGGCGGAACCAAGTAGGAAAGACGGCAGTATTATGTGAAGTGTTGTGTGAAATAAGGAATCCGGATCCGGATCCTAGTCCCACCCAAGGTGTTCTCCGATTAGGAAATAAAACCAGTAGATATAAATCAGACTTGAAGAGACGAATGTAACGAAATTTCTTTCGCGCTTGTGCCTGCGACTGACCGTCTTTCCTTTGCAGGACCAGGAAAGTAGATTGAAGGCGGATAGAAAGTAGTAACAGCAAAGTTGATCAGGAATGCGGGGGAGAAAGTTCACTGTAAAGATAAAGATGAAAACCAGGTAAGTAGATTGAAGGAAGATGGTAAATAATGACAGGAAAATTGATGAGCGAAACGCGGGGAGGATTTTCTCTGTAAAGGTAAAGAAAAAAAAAGAGCAAGTAGCTCTAGCAGATTGAACGAGTAGCGAAATCCCCGGGAGATCCGCTGGTGCCGCCAGTCTCCCCTGCTGATGAGGTCTGCTTGGAAAGTGGATATACTAGATATGTGATTTCTTTTACTAGTGGCTTGTGTGGTTGGACACAAGGACGGTGGCTTATGGGAGTCTTTTTAGTTAATGAAAATCAAATATTTTCAACAAGGAACTGGTAGCGGAGACGGAGACCCTACGTGGGATTATGATTATATAAAATGGTGTTTTGATTTATGTATTCTAATTTGTTTGTTTGTGCCTGGTTAATCGGAGGGTGTTGTCCTTGCTTTGATAAGTGATTGTGTGTTGCGTGTGTTGTGTGCGCTGCTGTGCTTTACACCCTGGGTCGGTGAAACGTTGTCTCTTTTGTCGGTGTGCATGTGTGCAGTTAAATGACAGTAAACTTGACTTGAGTTGAATAAGTGCTGGAGGAATTTAAGAGACACCAATCTCCGAAACAACAATAAAAGGACTGACTGACCAAACGATGTCCAAACAAAACAAAGAGGAGGCGTCTCTATCCTCAGCTAGACAGCCTGAGCCCAGGCCGGAATCAGGTCTGGTCGAGGTTTTCATGTTAAATAAAAACACAAAATGCTGGCAGGACTCAGCAGGCCAGACAACATCTATGGGAGGGGGTAGTGACGACGTTTCGGGCCGAAAACCTTCATCAGGAGTGAAGCAGCATGGGATGGTCGTGGGGGGAAGGGGAGAATAAGAAGTGGGGGAAGGATGAAGCAGAGAGCTGGGAAGTGATAGGCTGAAGGGAAATGGGCTAGGGGAAAGTGGAGAATTATGGAAAAAAGAAAGGTAGGTCTAGGGGAAAGATTATAGTGGGTGTGGGGGGGGGGCGAGAGAGAGAAAGAGATCCAGACTAAAATTACAGATAGGGATGGGGCAAGTGGGGGCAGGGTTATCAACGGTGGTCTGTGAGCTGAGTGTTCATGCCGGCAGGTAGGAGGCTACCTCGGCGGGAGATAAGATATTGCTCCATCAACCTGCGTGTGGCCTCATTGTTAATGACTACTGTTTAAAGTTTTCATGTTAGCAGATGCTGCACGACAGAATCAAACACCCCGACCCCGCCTGTTAACGCTCAGGCAACTGAAGCAGAGGGACAGGAGAGGGGCACACGGCAAGACAAAGAGCTAGTCAAGGAAAGATGACCCCATTTTTAGGACCGCTTCTGATCGGCGAGGGTTCTCAAAAAAGGGACATGACTATAATTTGCGTATTGGAACAGGACATGGGAGAGATATAAAAAAAGCAAATTCAGAACTCTTACAGCATTTCCAAAAATATTTAATTGACACCACCGCGGTAACTGGGCTATAGACCCCGTCTGAAGTCCGGGCTTTGGGGCAAATTTGAGAAATTTATAACTCCTTGCCTGGAAATGTTGAGATGTTCTGAAAAGTGATGTGTGGACACCCCTTGGCCTGCAGTACAAAGCGCGTTTGAATTCCTCAGAGAAATAGAGGGGAAAGCGATAATGATGGATATTCCGTTACCATGGGGACGTGGTTAAAGTGGACCGTGCTGGGCTGCCCGTGTGGGGCAATCCATCAGCATAGTCATTTCGGAGAGGGAACCAGGTGCAGGCAAAAATCAGGAGACAATATAACTGACTTCATTTTCCGTTTCCCTGACACATGGTAGACTTACAGAACAACTCTGCGCGGCCGTACACAGAATTGGAAATACACCTGGACTAAGACGTGAACCAACGACAGCTTATCCTGACAGGCCAAACTCTGATGTATTTCCATCGCACCGTCCGATACACTGAAACATCTCAGCCGAGCGATCACCAGAAGCTCCTTTCCGTGATTAACAGAGCAGAAACTCTTTCTGTAACTGAACACATCTATTATGGTGCAAAGGACAAAGTAGCAGAAGGGGTTTTGAGTGAATATCAGAATGAGTGATTTAAGCTGCCAAAACCTAACCCCTCATGTCACCACAGCCATCAAATCCCCTGAAACTCCTGAACTACTCGGACCCGTGCTTCAGACTTCACAGGAGTTAAACCGCACACAGTGTATAACTCTGACTAATACTAACGCTACTCGACAACTTCATTCCGCTCAGGATGGGTGTGTAATATTTCCTTCTTCTTCGTTAAAAGAAAGTTTGACCTGTATTTTTTTGTTTTTCCCCCGCTTTGCTTGCGTATGTCGTACACGTGTTGCTTTCACAGGCACCTCCTTCTCTGTGGGCGGTAAACAAAAATTACGAGGGACTTGTATAATCGGCCCACCACACAAAGACCGATGCTATTCTACCCTCTATACGGCAATATGATTTGTTTCTGACGACAATGTAAAGAATGAAACCTGTCATAAAGCACTTTTCGATCAGGAAGGGCTTGTTCCAACCTGCGGTTCTTGCAATTCCCTTATTTTACCAGTTCCGAAACCAGGTCGTGATAATGTCTGACTTTTTTTTTGCAATACTTAAGGGCGATTTGCAAGATAGCACGTCAAGGGTTTATTGATGACAATTTAGCAGAACGACATGGAGCTCTGATGAAAGACCATGGTCGATAACGTAGACAGTTTATTCAATGCCTTAGAGGTTGCCTGACCTACTGAGGATCAGAAGTGAGTCCTCCAATCACACACCAGTTAACCGCGTATTATTATCATCCATTCAACCATTAATATCCCCACTCAAATACCAATCCTCTCTCCCTCTGCACAGAGATTCCCACACCATTATTTCAAACCCATTCTAACTTAGCTCCACACTCCGAGTAATATCTCCCGTCACCGAACACCCCCGACGCAACGATTACTACACTCGTATTACAAACTCATTCTAACATCCTTCCACAATCCGATTAACATCTCCCGTCCCCTAACGTCCTCTCCATATACAGAAGGATTATTACTCTAGTGTTACAAACCCATTCTAAACTCCCTCCAGACTCCGATTAATATCTCCCATCCCCTAGCATCCCTTCCCTCTATACACCCATTAACCCACCAATGAGTATCGTTACACCTGAACCTCCATTAGAAAAAAATAATTTTGCCGTCTATTCCAACCCTCTTCTCTCCCGTACACCCATTAATACCTCACCCTGCACCATGTCACCTCCCCAGACCAAACCTGAATTAATACCCGAACCGACAAATTCCGAATTCCGCTTTATCCACTTACGTTTGTATACTTCACCTAATGTAATTCCATAATATTCTTCCCACACAGCCCTTAATACTGTACCAGTATAATCACTTTCGCCTCTCTCTCAACCCACCCACTAATATTCCACCGCCTAATCAATCTCTGGAATTCATCCACAAGCCCTTTAATGCAATAATTAATATAACCCCTCTTTCCTTTGAGGTAACGATGCACCTAGTATTTCACAGCTTTCTGCACGGTGAGTGACACCACCAGTCTGAAAGAAGGTTGCGACTGTTATTGATGGAAGTGAGTGTAATTTCTATTGCTGAGGAGAAGATGCTTGAGAGGCTGAAATACGTGAAGATAGAAGCACTAATCAGCTGGACCAGATGGAGGAGACCAGGAGGCTCTGTCTGGTTCACTGCTACATTGAAATCTGATCAGTTTGTCGCCATCTGGTGCCAGATGCAAAGTATTTGCACCGGAGAAACTGGGGCATTGGATCTGACAACAGCCTACACTTTCTGAAAGACGTGGCTGAGAACGGCATTAGCGGTGAACTTTGAATAATGATTGGATTTCGGAATAATCCGGAAGAGTGAGAAGTAGCAAATGTCAATCCACTCCACTCTGAGAAGAGAGGTGGGCAAACGACAGGAAATTTTAGGCTGGATAGCCTGACCTCAGTGGTTGGAAAGATGTAGGACTCCATTAATACTGATGAGATTTCTCGTATATAGCGAGTAATGTTAATATAGGGCGGATTTTACCGTGGTTTCCTAAAGGGGATGTGTAGCTTTATAAATCTGTTGGAATTATCTGAGGAAATCAAAAGGCAGATTCCACACAGGAGAGTCAGTGGATGTTGATTACTTGGATTTTCAGAAGGCCTTTGACAATGTGCCGCGCTTGAGGCTTCTAAACAGGATAAAACGTCTTTAATACAGACATATGCTATGATGAATGGAAGGTTGTGTGAATGGCAACATGCAAGGAGTGGGACTGAACGGAGCTGATTAGTGGTGTTCTGTAGGGGTCGCCTCTGGTGCCGCCTCTGTTCGCTTTGAGTGAAGGGAAGGTTTTTATTGTCACCAAATAAAATCTCCCATGGATCAGGCGGTCAGACTGTAATTTGCTCAACTATGGATTTCGTCATGGTGCTTTCCGAAGAAACTTTTACCTGTATTTGCACGTAGACGCTTAGTCATTCTTCGGGCCAGATATTTATTTCTCCTTTTTACCCTGCTTCCAGAATGAGTGTTTGTCTCTCTGAAAGATGAGGCTGTCATTATTCAGAAAAGTCTTTATTCTCATCCGTCATTTCTGATATTCCAAGCCGCACGCTGACTCTGCAGGGCCCGCTATATGTCAGCACACGGTAACGCTGTGCGTTTGAACCTCATCTGGAGCATGCGTTGTTTACATGGTTGTCGTAGCTGGGAGAACCACTCTCTACCTGCGACTGTTCTATTTTGTTTTGTGCTCGCCCCTCACCCTGTAGATGGCGTGTATTTAACTTCTAAACGGTGCATCTTTGTTTTTGCTCTGAGGGATATAATTTGAGTTTGCACGCGGTAGATCCTTTTTTTATTCACAAAATGAAACATCTTCCCACAGGGTTTCGTCAAGACCTTGCAGAAATCATCCCACATCCAGTGTAAACCCACTCACTGTCACGCATTTTAAAGATGGGGACACACTTCGCTGCTGGAATATCGCGGCTTCTGGCCGTAACACCCCTTCCCCCGATATTTCGAATTGCTCATCACAAAAGCCGCAAATATTCTCCGTTTGGTGCTTGTGTTCAACCCGCTTCGCCTCGCTACTCATTGTTGAACATGTCCAGACATGTGGGTTTTTTGACTGATCCAGACATGACAATTCCCCTCAGCTCCCCGTCTTCTCCCAACTATAAGTAAGCAAAAGCTGAAGCCACGGATCCGACCGTAACTAAAACCATGCACCAGAAATAGCTGGCGCACTGGAATTGCGCATCACCTTCACCGTTGTCCTGTTGATTAAATTCACTCAGTTGAGGAATGAGGCCATACACCAAAATAACCCTCCTTTGATCCCTTTCAGTGTGACGAAATGCAAATATTGCCTGAGTCGGAAATTTGCTGAAGGCACAAACTAATCTCAAACTCAATTAATCACAACACGTAAAAACGCTGAATGAACTCAGCAGGTCAGGCAGCATCCATTGAAATAAGAATTCAACGATTCGGGCCGAGACCCTTCGTCAGGACTGAAGAAAGAGGGTGCAGGGCCCCTATAAAGAAGGTGGGGGGAGGGTGGAAGGTGTCAGGTGAAAAACTAATCAGAGGAAAGATCAAGGGGTGGTGGGGGGGAAGCAGGGAGGGGATAGGCAGGAGAGGTGAAGAAGGAATGTAAGGGGAAAGCACTATGGGTAGTAGAAGAAGGCAGAATCATGAGAGAGCTGATAGGCAGCTAGAAGAGGAAACAGAGTGAAGGTGGGACGGGGAAAGGGAGAGGGAGGGAATTACCAGAAGTTGGAGAATTCGATGTTCATACCAAGGGGCTGGAGACTACCCAGATGGTATCTGAGCTGTTGCTCCTCCAACATGAGTTTGGCCTCATCATGGCAGTAGAGGAGGTCATATATGGACATATCCGAATGGGACTGTGAAGCAGAGTTGAAGTAGTGGCAACCGGGAGATCCTGTTGTTGTTGCTGTTTGTGCTCGACGAAGCGTTCCCCCAATCTGCGTCGGGTCTCGCCGATGTGGAGGAGGCCGCAATTGATGACCCCAACAGACTCACAAGTGAAGTGTTGTCTCACCTGGAAGGACTGTTTGGGGCCCTGAATGGTGGTAAGAGAAGAAGAGAGTAAGAGAGTAGAGAGTTAAGTTTCCTCTCTCAACACCATTCAGGGCCCCAAACAGTCCTTCCATGAGCATTAATTATTTACAGTAATTAGGCAGCGTAAATTAAAGATAAAATTCATAACTTCAATAGCATGCTACTTGAGGATTTCTGATGTTTGATTATCAGAAACTAAAATATAGACCGGTCCAGTGCTACAAGCGTCCAGTTGTCCAGTGACACCGTGTGACAAAGTACGGACCAGCCAAGGACGAGAGTGCAGTGTTTCCATCTTCCAGGACGCTGACATGGGGTTCAACTTGTCGATTTCGCCACCTGAGTGCAGCTGTCGTAGCGACCCAGTGTCAACGGAATGTAATCCAAATTGTCCAGGGCTGGGCAATTCCTTTGTTGCTTTTCACATGGAACCTGCAGCGCACACAATGCCACTTCTGGAAAGAACTATGAATCAGTTCCCACGCGTCGCATGTGATCAGATTCTGACACTTCACCGAGCCTCTGTTGAAGTGGGGAGTTCTTCGCCACTGCTACAAAGATGCTGAGCATCCGTTTGGGATTGTATGTCCCTTCTCTCTGGAACGCGATCATTCCACTAGTACCGCTGATCTGACCGACTCAGTGCTGCTGAAAAATGCAACTATATTTGCTCTCCTGTCATATGCTTCTCGCTTCCTTATGCTTGTTGTGAGTAATATCCTTTCACGATAGGTCGTTTAATAGGCCGCTGATATCTTGGTCTGGTTTAGATCCAATGGAGCAGACTGCAATATGGTGATTAAAATGGAATTAATGGAACATGAGTGTGATGGTGTATTTGGTGCCAGTGCACCTCGATGGAATGAATGGCAATGGTTACGATACACAGCTGCCGTGATCTCACGCGTCTCTCTTGCTTTCCCTGTTCCTGTTCACTATAAACGTAACTGCCTTATGGTTCAGTCCCTTCCTTCAATTAGCATCTTAACTGAGCTGAGGAGAACGGAAGAGACTGACGGAGACTGGCGACGAGCTGACCTAGAGCGAGAATTCTCTAATACACCGATGAATTATTCTGAACAGGGGAGAGCCAATCAGTGGTGACCGACGGGCACGGCAATGGCCAAGGTGTATCATGTCCATGCTTTCTATACGTCACATAGTTCGTCACTACGGAATCAGAATCAGGTTTATTATCACAGGCACGAGCGGTGAAATTTGTTACCTCAGCAGCAGTGTTTCAATGCAATACATAATATAGAAGAAAAATACATAAATAAGCAACGAAACAAGATTCAAATAAATACACACATACATAAATTTAGGCATGCATAAATACATAATTGCGGAAATACGTTTACAAATAAATACAAACACATGTATATTCAATAGATTAAACATCGTGCAAAAATATGTTGAATATCCTGGCCTGACCAAAACACCATAACAAATGCTTATTGTTGTTCCGCGTTCCAGAAACCGGGGCGAGGGGGCGATGGTGGGCATGTTTAAAACAAATATCTATTTCTTTTAAGAAGAATATGTTCTAATTAGGAGCAATGTGAATGAAGGTGACCAGTGTTTCGGATAATGTTATAGACTATTATTGAGGATGAAGATTCGAGGTACTTCTGAGAACATGATAAAATGGTCCGACCCATGTTTCCTTTCCAGTAACCTCGAGGGTTGGGACCGCTTTTTTTTTGCGTTCTATGTCAATGACTTCGATGAAGTTGTTGATGGTTTTATGGCAGATTTAGGGGTAGTACAAAAACAGATGAGGGTCATATCCCATTGCGGTCATAGCTAGGCTACAGAAGGGCACACAGATTAGCGAATGGTAAAGAAATGGCAGATGAAATACAATGCTGGAGGTGCCTAGTCATGCACTTTGATAGAAAAAATAAACGAGTAGACTTTTATTAAGGGAGAGAAAATTAAAGAAAATCTGAGGTGCAAGGGGACTGGGAGAAGGTGCTGAATTAGCTAAAAGTTAAATTTTCAGGACGAGTCGGTGTTGAGGAGGGCAAATAAGATCTTAGCATTCATTTCAAAAGGACCAACATATCAAAGAAATAATGTAATATTTTATATAGCACTAGTGGGGACTCATTTAGATTATTGTTTGCCATTTCGGGCCATTTCTATAAGGAAGGATGTATTGACAATGGACAGGGTTCAAAGGAGGTTCACGGTAATGATTCCGGGACAACAAAGCTTTCCATATGGAGAACCTTTGATACTTCTGGGCTTGTACGCAATAGAATTCAGAAGAATGAGTGGTGACCTCATTGAAACCTACCTAATGTTGAAAGCCCTCGGTGGGTTGGACGTGAAGATAATGTTTCATGTGGTGGGTATGGGTAAAACCAGAGGACACAATAGTGGGGCGTCCTCTTAGAACAGAGATAAGATCGAATTTCTTCAGCCACAGATGGGCGTGTATGGAATTAATTGTCACAAACCCCTCTGGAGGTCAAATCATTGGCTATATTTAAAGCAGAGTGTGATAGATTCTTGATTATTGAAGGCATCCGGGAATAAGGAGATAAGATCGTAGAGGGAAAATTGATCGACCTTAATGAAATGTCAGAGCAGACGCAAATTGCCAATTTGCTTTATTCTGTTCCTATATCCCATGGCCGTACGATCATACGGCAAAGATGTATGACATTTCGCACATATGATCCTGTGATAAAGCCTCAGTTTATTTCACTATTATTAAACAGTGTGTTCCACTGCTTTCAGGAAAGAAAAAAAAAATATTTATTCACACAAATTAACCTATAGCTGCAGTAGAAGGCGACATATAACCATATAACGATTACAGCACGGAAACAGGCCATCTCTGCCCTTTTAGTTCATGCCGAACGCTTACTCTCACCTAATCCCAACGACTTGCACTCAGTCCATAACCCTCCGTTCCTTTCCTGTTCACACACCTATCCAATTTTATTTTAGATGACAATATCGAACCGACCTCAACAACTTCTACTGGAAGCTCGTTCCACACAGCTACCACTCTCGGAGTAAGGAAATTCCCCCTCTTGTTACCCCTAAACTTTTCCCTCTAAACTCTCAACCCATGCCCGCTTGATTGAATCTACCCTTCTCAATGGAAAAAGCCTTTCTACGTCAACTCTATCTATTCCCCTCTTAGTTTTAAATGCCTCTATCAAGACCCCCCTCAACATTCTACACTACAAAGAATAAAGACTAACATGTTCAACAATCTAATAAATCTTCTCTGTACTCTCTCCATTTTGTTGACATCTTTCCTATAATTAGGGGTCCTGAACTGTTCACAATACAAAATTGCCTTGCCTTGTCCAATTTTAACCTTACATCCCAACTCCTATACTAAATGCACTGATTTATGAAGGCCAGCATACCAAAGCTTTTTTCACCACCACATCCACATGAGATTCCACCTTCAGGGAACTATGCACCATTATTCCTAGATAATTCTGTTCTACTGCATTCTTCAATGCCCCACCATTTAGCATATATGCCCTAATTTGAATATTCCTACCAAAAAGTAGCACCGCACACTGATCAGCATTAAACTCCATCTGCTATCTTCCAGCTCACTCTTCTAACTGGCCTAAATCTCTCTGCAAGCTTTGAAAACCTACTTCATTATCCACAGCGCCACCTATTTTAGTATAATCTGCATACTTACTAATCCAATTTAACACCCCATCATCCAGATCATTACTGTATGTGACAAACAACATTGGACCCAGTACAGATCCCTGAGCACAACAATAGTCACCGGCCTCCAACCTGACAAATAGTTATCCACCACTACTCTCCGGCATCTCCCATCCAGCCACTGTTGAAACAATTTTACTACTTCAATATTAATACCTAACGATTGAACCTTCCTATCTAACCTTCCGTGTGGAACCTTGTCAAAGGCCTTAATGGTCCATATAGACAACATCCACTGCTTTACCATCGTCAACTTTCGTAGCAACCGCTTCAAAAAATTCAATAAGATTTGTTAAACATGACCTTCCACGCACAAATCCATGTTGACTGTTCCTAATCAGACCCTGTCTATTCAGATATTTATATATACAATCTCTAAGAATACTTTCCATTAATTTAACGACGACTGACGTCAAATTTACAGTCTTATAATTGCTCGGTTTACTCTTAGAACCCTTTTTAAATAATGGCATAACCAGAGTAATATGGCAATCCTCCGGCACCAATCCCGTTTAAAATTACATTTGAAATAATTCTGTCGGAGACCCTGCTACTTCGAAACTAACTTCCCTCAAGGTCCTAGGGAATATCCTGTCATGACTCGGAGACTTATACACTTTTATATTCCTTAATAGCGCGAATACATAATCTTCTTTAATTATCACAGTTTCCATAACTTACCTACTTGTTTCCCTTACCTTACACCAGGGGTGTCAAACCCATTTTAGGTCACGGGCCGGATTGGGCAAAATGGAGCTTCACGCGGGCCGGATTGGGCAAAATGGAGCTTCACGCGGGCCGGATCAGTCGGGCGCGGGCGAACGCAGCTTTCATTGTCTCCGTTTTTTCAGCCTGTTCTCATGTGTCTCAGTCTCTGCTATAACTACAAAGTGTCTCACTTCACAAATTCCGTTTCTTATGAAGAAGACTGCCGAGCAAGACTGCCAAATAAACACTAAAAGCCCTGAAAACCTGGTACCTGAATAAACTCAGCATTAGCCATATCATACGCCATAGGCGCTTCGATTACTGGGCCCAGCTTTAATAGTAATTAGATATTATCTCGCGGGCCAAAGATAATTCCACCGCGGGCCGGATTTGGCCCGCGGGCCTTGAGTTTGACATATATGCCTTACACAATTCAATATTCTTCTCCTTAGTGAATACCGAAGAAAATAAATGTTTGAAAATCACCCCCATCGCTTTTGGCTCCACATTTAGCTGTTCACTCTGATTCTCTAAGGAACCAATTTTACCCCTCAGTATCCTTTTACTATTAATATAACTGTTGGAACTCTTTGGATTTATTTTCACCTTACTTGCCAAAGAAACCTCGTATCTGCTTTTAGCTTTCCTAATGTCTTCCTTAAGATTCTTTTTATATTCTTTATATTCCTCGAGCACGTTATTTACTCAATGCTGCCTATATTTGTTGTAGATCTCTCTTCTTCCGAACACTTTCCAATATCCTCTGAAAGCCGTGGCTCTCTCAAACTTTTAACCTTTTCTTTCACCCTAACAGGAACGTAAAGATTCCATACCCTCAAAATTTCACCTTTAAATGACCTCCATTTCTCTACTTTATCCTTCCCAAAAATAAATTGTACCAATGCACTCCTTCTAAATCCTTTCGCATCTCCTCGATGTCAGCTTTTCTCCAATCAAAAACCTCAACCTTGGGTCCAGTCCATCCTTTTCCATAATAATATTTAAACTAATGTCTTCGTGATCACTGGACCCGAAGTGCTCCGCAACACATACCCCGTCACCTGACCTATATCATTCCCTAACAGAAAATCCAACACTGTCCCTTCTCTAGTATGTACCTCTATGTATTGCTGCAAAAAAATCTATCCTGCACACATTTTACAAATTCCAAACCAACCAGCCCTTTTAAAGTTATGGGTTTCCCTGACTATGTGTGGTAAATCAAAATCTCCCACAATTACAAACCTGTTCTTAGTACAGATATCTGCTATCTCCTTACAAATTTGTTCCTCCAATTCTCGCTCCCCATTAGGTGGTCTACAATACTCCCCTCTAAGTGTTACTACACCCTTCCCATTCTTCAATTCCACCCAAGTAGCCTCCCTAGAAGAGCCCTTTAATCTATCCTGCCAGAGTACTACTGTAATATTTTCTCTGACATGCAATGCGACACCTCTCCTTCTTGTCCCTCCAATTCTATCACACCTGAAGCAACCAAATCCAGTCATATTTAATTGCCAATCACACCCCTCCTGCAACCATGTTTGACTAACAGCTACAATATTATATTTCCAGGTATCAATCCATGCTGTAACCTCATCCACCTTTCTTAAAATGCTCCTCGAAGAAATTCTCCACCTCTTCCTCTCTGTTTATCACTAACGGTGCAAGCAACTTTACTACTTTTTCTTCTTTCTCCCATACATCTGTTCTTACACTCTGCTTCCCCTCCCCACTTGTATCTAGCTTTAATCCACTGGAGCTTTTCTAGCAAACTTACCTGCAAGAATATCTGTCCCCCTCCAGTTCAGATATAAACCGGACCGCCGAAACAGGTCCCCCCTTCCCTGGAAAACGTCACAATTATCTATAAAGGTGAAGCCCCCTCTCCTGCACCATATAATCATATAACAATTACAGCATGAAAACAGACCATTCGGCCCTTCTAGTCCGTGCCGACGCTTGCACTCAACTAGTCGCCGTGGCCCGCACTCAGCCCATAACCCTCCATCCATATCCTGTCAATATACATATCTAATTTTACTTTAAATGAAAATACCAAACCTGCCTCTACCACTTCAACTGGAAGCTCGTTCCACCATGTCTCAGCCACGTGCTGATCTGTGCTATCTTACTATTTCTAAACTGGCCGGCACGCGGCACTGGTAGAAAACCTGAGATTGCAGTCCTGGAGGTCCTGTCCTTTAACTTGACGCCGAACTCCCTAACTCACTTTTCAGGACCTCCTCACTCTTCCTACCCACGTCATTGATCTCGACATGGACCACGACATCCAGCTGCTCACCCTCCCTCTTGAGTATGATGAGAACTCGATCCGAGATATAGTGGACCCTGGCACCAGGGAGGCAACAGACCATCCGTGATTCTCGATTTCTTCCACAGAAACTCTTGTCTGTCCCTCTAACCATCGAATCCCCTATGACTACTGCTGTCCTCTTTTCCCTCGTTCCCTTCTGAACTGAGGATCCATTCTTGGTGCCAGAGACGCAACCACTGCAACGTGTTCCCGGTAGGTCATCCCCACTAACAGAATCCAAAATAGTATACTCATTATTGATGGGAACGGCCACGGGTGTGCTCTGCTCATTCTGTCTATTCCCCTTCCCTCTCCTGACCGCAACCCAGCTACCTGCCTCCTAACTCTTAGGGGTGACTATGTCCCTGTAACTCTTGTTTATTTCTCCCTCTGCCTCCCGAATGATCCGAAGTTCATCCAGCTCCAGCTCCAGTTCCCTAACTCAGTTTGTCAGGAGCTGCTGCTGGATGCAGCTTTTACAGGTGTAGTTCATCAGGGACAATTGTGCTCGCCCTGACTTCCCACAGACTGCAAACCGAACACTCAACTGCACGAAATGCTGCCTCCATTACCTACTCCTAAGGTAATTAAATTAATTAAAGGAACATACGCGGCTTTAACTCACTGCGAGCAAGTTCGTCCTCAGCCTCCACTCGTCGAAGTCTCTCGAGCCAAAACATTCCTACTCTGTCTCCCACTACTCCGTCGCCCACTCCGTTAATTTGCTCGCTTTATATATCTCCCGCTGCCTCACGGGCCGACATTCACGCGCTTGCGCAGTCGTGTCCCGTTCAGCTGCCGACTGAATGACCGACCCTTCTCTTTCTGCTCGCTCTGTAAATCTCCCGCTGACTCACAGTGGGCGGCTATACAGAATACTCCAAATGGGGAGATCGCACCCTGCATGTTTCTGTGTTCATATCACCGTCAATTAACAAAGGAAAGCTCCACGTTGTTCTCCCTTTCTGCAGCTGCGAATCTATCCCTGGTTTCGCATCGCACTCCCTTTACACTTTGTTACCCGACCCTATCCATTTTGAAAGATCTTAAACCAGGAAAGTCCTGAAGCCATCCCTGCCCTTGTGACAGGCTAGTGTCTGTGATAGTTCGGAACATACTTCAACCAGTGTAACAATCACGCCAGCAGCATTGAGCGTTTGTATTGCTACATACCTGAACCTACCTGAAATACCTGAACAGCAATCTTCCGCCAATTCTGCAATTTCCAGATAATCAGGCATATACGTGAAAATCTGCGGAGGCTGCTCTCCCCCGTTCTTTCTCCCTAGGCCTCCATTCCCATGATCCTCCCCCATCTCCATCTCTGTATCCCTTTTGCCAATCAGCTTTCCAGCTCTTAGCTTCATATCTCCCCCTTCCTGTCCTCTCTTATCAATTCGGATCTCCCTCTCCCCTTCCCACATCAAATCTCTTACTCATCTCTTCTTTCAGTTAGTCCTGCCGAAGTGTCTCGGCCCGAAACGTCGACAGTGCTTCTCCTTATGGATGCTGCCTGGCCTGCTGCGTTCCACCAACATTTTTGTGTGTGCGACTTGATCAGGCATAGGATTGTTTTAATTTATGACGTATTTGCCAAACCTGTTCATTGTAAAACAGCTTTATTTGAAAACACTGCGGTATTGTCATTAGACGCGGGCGTTATCTACACAGATGACCATTTAATGTAAACACATACTTCATTCCATTCCTCAGCTCTTCTCTGAATTTCCTCTGTGTCAGTGTATAGATACAAGTATTGGTGCACATGCTGAAAATTTGTAACATGAACCTAAATTGCTGTAGGATATATACCGGGGAAGTCAAATATCTGTCCTCGTAAAAATAGTTCTGCACTTGCCATTTCAGGGAATGGGCGACATAGGGCAACCAAAATAATATGAAATTAACAGATATAGAAAACAGCAAAAACATCGATTTTCTGCGTTTTACCACCACGGCATCTTTCTGATTGTCGCTGCTGTGCCGAAGCCTTCTGCGGACTCTATTTGCCACAACGATATGTCTTACAGTTAACCCGTTAAACACCAGGATTAAGCCGATTGGTAGCAATGGTGTTAAAATACAATCCAGTAATGCATGTCCTCTCCACACGGGTGAAGTAGCGTATTCGTATGTGGCTGTGCACCGCCTCGGCATGTTGTCAATGATGACATAAGGTTCAATGGCGAAGTAAAACGGGACACTTTTCCCGCAGCTCACTATAACCACGGTCACGATAACCACCGTTGCTGTTCTCTCGGTGCAGTATCGTTCCCGCAGCTTTCGGCAACATATTGCGATGAAGCGATCGAAGGTAAAACTGACCGTAAACCAAACAGAACAGTCCCTCGTGACCACCCGAAATACAAGTGTCAGAGCGCATACAGGAGTGATGAGCAGGGATCTGGAATAAAGGTAGATATTGTTGGTCTGTTTCACTAAGGCAACAACGATAACCACCATCAGATCCGCTGTTGCCATTGCAACCAGGTAACGGGTGATGCATTTGGAGAGTCCGCATTTTCCCCGAGATAGGATCACAATCGCCGTTAAGTTAACTGCAAAGAAATTGGGAAAGAATAGAAATATAAACAGAATAAATGTAGACATTGTTTATCTGTTCCGCTGAAGCAATAACGATAACTACCGTCATATCCGCTGTTGCCATTACAAACAGGTGACTACAAGAAATTTGAAAACAAAATAGAAATTCCACCATTCTACCGATGCTATGCAGGGTATGGTCTGTTTGGAAGTGGGAACCGGAACTTCAGTGTGTGCGGTCACCGTCGCTGCACTCCGGCTGGAGGACAATGACGGATGTGAGTGTCAGTGGATTGGCGACATTCCCACAGTTTAGAGCGAGGCATCCGGGTTCCACGACTCACGTATGGGTGAACAGTCGATCGCTCCTGGAAACAACACCATTTCCATTATTAAAGGTGAAAGAACAGACGGGATCATTTGTAGCGGTGTCAAACCTACTTGTCGAAAATAGACTGGACCGTTATTTAAATAAGATGCCACGTTGTTAGAAGGTCGAAGTGTCTGCACTAATAGAGACTCGGACCTAGAAAAGCAGAGACCAGAATCACTTCAGAAAGCCTTGCGAGGTGAAATTATGAAACAACGACAACATCGACACCGACTTAAATGACAAAAGAAGAAAACAATGCGATCAAAATATGGAAAAATGGAAATATGGAAATAAAACCATCAGATGCCTGAATCCTCCAGTCCAGAAACACGTTTCCGCCGATGGCAGCATCTGGGTTCAGTAACCCTGCGGATAACGCAGCAGAGTAACGAAAGCACCATACATAAAGTGACCAGCTCCGGCATCTTACCGGGGACACCAACCACTACAAGTGTGGGAAAAAAAATGGCCGCGATGTAGTAAATCGCCGGATATCCCATATTCCGTCAGAAGCAGCGTTCAAAGGGATGGAACCTTTCACCTGCTCAGATAGACTGGTGATCGGTTTAGCAGACTTTTATTGAGGCGAGAGCAATTCCAATGAGGTAATTAGTGGGGCGATCACGTCAGGAACATTAGTGACAACCAACTGCACAAACACTTAAGTTAAACTATTTATACACACCCGTGTCAAGAATTTGACTCCTCTAGGGATATTGCAATCTATTTACTTTAAACAAAATATGATGGGAATTTTCATTGTTATTTTCCATGATACCTGGCTTGAGCTTTTTAAATAGGATATCTTTTATATCTGTGTTGCTTTTAAAGTAGGTATTCATTTTGAAGTCGATTTATTTTGTAAGATTTGACGGAGCACGTTCGCTTCTCAAATTGAGGGAAGGAGTTTGTTCTGGCAGGGGCAATGGAGAACACTTCTTTATGAAAGGGGAACATACATTCATACTTTTCTTTCGTTCGTTCCAGTCATTCCGGGGTTTGACTGTTGGAAACCACAGTGATAGCTGACATGTGTTACAATAAAATACACTGCACGTATTCCTGCAAACTCTTTAACAGATCCACAGAGATATCCCAGAGACCTGTGATCTAAAAGGGAACGTGTCCTCGGGAAATTAGCGATGGCTGTGGACAGTTTGAAGAACAATGTTTTCCAGGGCAGACACGGGCCGTTTGGCAGGAACCTGACCTCTGCCAGTGAATGACTTGACCGCCCCATACCTGTGACCTGAGATGCAGTCTGTTTAACTTTAAAGATATTCTCAGACCTGCCACAATTCTACCACTATTTATCCATCGATTCGGTCTTTGAGCAAAAGTTGCAAGTGAAATCTTTAAACTATCGGCAGGTTCCCAGGCTGTTCTATTATTTGCCAGGACTTTGTATTTCCTTTCTGCTGATTTACTGACAGGTATATCGCGGAAGTGTTCAAGCTCATCTTTCAATCACATTTCGTCCTGCTCCTGCAGTGCACCGCTCTGTGCCGATTGTGGTTCCTGTACCGATGAGCGGGCCTCGGCTTATTGGAGAAAGTCTCATCACTCTGATTCCGTTATGGAACTCGAACTAACGTGCGGCCCTCGGTTGACTCGAAAGAGAATCACCACTGCCTTCAAATTCATCCTTCCAACGTGAATCACTCCGTAACGTTTCGGGTTGCACTCCATTTGTAACTTCTCAGCGCTGCTCTGTGTCCTGTCACTGTCCTGTTGTAAACTCTGACTACCTTCTATACTATCCATAATTCCACCAACCTCCAAGTCACTGCAAGTACAATAATCCACCCTTCCACTTCCTTATTCACATCATTTTAAAGCACAAATATCCTGGTGTCCCCGAACAGATCTCGGCATGACACCGCTGGCACCAGCATCCGGGGAGAAAACGCTCCATCCACAGCTATCCTCTGACTTCTGGGGCGTCAGTCCTGAATCCACAAGCCAACCGTCACATCCTCACAGAATTGAACTAGGCTCGTGAGACATGATCTGCCCCTCACAAAGCCATACTGACTCGCCAAAATTAGGTACTCTTTCTCCAAATTCTCTAAATCCTGTTTCTAAGAAAGTTCTCTGATGATTTGACCATCACTGAAGTCGGACTCACCGCTTCACGCAGTCACTTAGGCTTTCTCCCGACCACACAAGAAGACGTATTTAATCTACTGTCTTTTTTTCAAAATTTCCAGTACATCCTCTCTCTTAACCTCGGCATGTTGTCGCACAACGGCCTGCATGACGACCTCCTCACAAGTATCCCTCTCATTGGTGAATTCTGAACTAAAGTCTTCATTCAGGACCTTTTTTTCTTCCCGCGACCTCAGGAGCTTGGTTCATCTTCTATCCCCGACCGGTCCTACACTCATTCCAGTCATCGTTTTCTTCACATACATCTAGAATGGCTTGGGCTTTTCCTGAATGCCACTGCAGATCTTCTGTAGACGTTTCTAGTGATCCTAATTCCATTCTTCAGTTTGTCCCCGGCTACGTTCTAAATCTACAGTCATGTCTGATCCTTGCTTTCTAATCCCGAGATCAGCTTCCTGAAGCTTCTTTCTTCCTCTTGACCAGATGTTTCGGATCTCTTGTCAGCCATGGTCCGTTCACACTTCCATCCTTTCCGTGTCTGAATGGGGAAAACCTCTCCAGAACCACGTGTATGTGCAGCCTAAAACATATTCACATTTCCGATATGCATTTTCCAGGACATATCCGTTCCTGATTTATGCTTTGATGTTCCAGCCTAATATCTTCATAATTCCACTTGCACAATTAATTACATCGGGAAATGACACAGAGCTGTGGGACGAAAGCGGGTAGAATAATTAACCTGAACCCTGACAAGGGGCAGAGAGTGTGGCAATGGGATTGGTATGGGGAATGACTCGAGGTTGTGGGGATACAGCGCGACATTGAGATTACTTGGTGACTGACGCGGGTTTGTGTCATTAATGTATGTAACCATTTTACGAAAGGAGGGTGCTGGACCCCTTATGATTTCCCTACCGACACAACCGATCCACAGACGGCGCAATTGACACAGCTCTACACACCGTCCTTACACATCTGGAGTAGAAGGATGCTTATGCGAGAATGCTGTTCTTGGATGACAGTTCAGCATTCAACACCATAATTCCCCCCAGGCTCGACAGGAAGCTCAGAGATCTCGTCCTTGACACTGCCTCTCAGATCGCCAGCAGGTCGTCAGAGTGGGCTCCCTCACCTCCACCCCTCTGTTTCATCACAGGAGCCACTCAGGGCCATGTACTGAGTCCCGACCCTTACTCCCTGTATACCCATGACTGTATCGACACCTACATTTCCTATCTGTTAATTAAATTTGGCAACGGTACTATATTGATTGGACTAATCTCAAAAAATAACGAAGTGGCCTACAGGAGAGAAGTTATCTCTCTGACACAGTGACGTCAAGTAAACAACCTCTCCCTCAGTGCCGCAAAACCAAACGGAGCTGGTTGTTGATTACAGGAGGAATGGAGACGGGCTAAACCCTATTGACATCAATGGATCTGGGGTTGAGAGAGTAAACAGCTTTAAGTTCCTCGGCATCCACATCACCGAGGACCTTACGTGGCATTTACATACTGGCTGTGTGGTGAAAAAGGCACAACAGCTCGCTTAGAGATTATAAGCTGTTTTAGGCCCCTTTTCTTAGAAAGGATGGGCTAACACTTGAGTGAGATTAACAGAGGTTTATGAAAATGATTCCAGGATTGAATACCTTGACATATAAAGAGATTTTGATGGGTAATACAATTTAAACCTATCGAATGTCCCCGATGGGCTGGATGTGGAGGGGCCGTGTCCTATGGGTGGGAGGGTCTAGGACCAGAGGAATATGTTCTGAATAGTGAGTCGTCCATTTGCATCGTTGATGAGTTTAGCCAGAGAGTGGTAAATCTGTGGAATTCGTTGCCACAGGCAGCTGTAGAGGCCGAGAGTTTGTGCTTTTTGAAGACAGAGGTTGATAGATTCTTGACTTGTCAGGACATGAAGGGATACAGGGAGATAGCCGGAGATTGGGTCTGAGAGGAAAGTTGGATGAGCCATGATGAAATGGCGGAGCAGACTCGATATCCGAACTCTGCTTCCATGTCTTTTGGACTTATGTTTAATATCCATCTCTCAATTGCATTGTATCTGGCTGATCTGGTTCATACATTGCCAACTCTATTGCAACGTTCATAATTTTGCTCTGCACTGACCCTATCTAAAGTTCATGTCTTTATCTTTAAAATATAGTTCTACTATTAATTTAATTAATTCTTCTACCTTTAATGATGAAGGAGCGAGCGACTGTCTATACAGGATGTGTCAACCTATAATAATTATTACTATATTTTACTTGTTTCTCAGCTCAAGCTGGTATAACGAGGCAGAGCCATCGCGAAACGCACTCATTTCTCAGTTTGCCAGGAAATTGTTTGCTCAGATCGCTGGGATGTCTTCTATGGGCGGACAAGAGTGGTTCACTTGATCTTCCATTTCTCCATGTTTCTGGATTGTGCTCTCATTTAAGTTTAGTGGTGTGTATTTTGTATTAGTTTTACACATGCCGGCATGCAGTGCTCAATTCTGCTTTAGTTGAGAAAAGCATATCCTGAGGAGGTTTTTTAATTAACACCCCTCCCCATCTCCCATTTTCACCGATGAAGTACCTCCTTGTGATTCTTCCTCCCCTGCCCACTACACTTCTTACTCTGACTTATCATCTCCTTTTTCAAAAAAAGCCAATAATTCAAGAATATCGTGGACAGAAGTGAGTATAAATGTCATTACTAATGAGAAGCTGGAACGCCTGGATTTGGATAAGAATCCTGGACCAGATGATATACACCCCAGGGCTCAGAAAGTGGTAGCTGAAGAGTTTGTGAAGGCATTACAGTCATGAAACATGACAACAAAGGACAATGCCATTCGGCCAGTCTAGTCTGTGCCAAGCCATTAATCTGCCTAGTTCCAGCATCATCTAACGGGACCATAGTCATCCATTCCCTCCCATCCGTATACCCATTCAAACTTCTCTGAAATGTTGAGTACCGACCCTGCCACTTGCTCTGGTGGCATATTTCACATTCCCACTGCCTCTGAGTGAAGGCCTTCCCCCACATGTTTCTCTTAAAGAATGAGTAATGATCTTTCAAGAGTGTCTCGATTTTGGAATATTTCTGCCGAACATGGAAGTTGCAAATGTCACCCCACTCTTTAAGAAGGAAGGGAGGCAGAAGAAAGGAAATTCTAGAACAGTTAGTCTGACCTCAGTGGTTGGATTCCATTAAGAATGATGTTTCGGGGTTCTTGGCGCATGCTAAAGTAGGCCAAATTCAGCATGGTTTTCTTCAGAGTGTATATTGCCTAAGAAATCTCTTGGAAATCTTTGACAAAATAACAAGCAGAATAGACAAAGGAGAGGCAGGGGATGTTTCTCTCCTGGATTTTCAGATGGTGTTTAAGGACATGAGGCTGCCAAACAAGATTATAACTCTTAGTATTACAGGGAAGATACTGGCACGGATCGAAGATTAGTTTACTGCCATAAGGCAAAGAGTTAGAACAATGCGAGCCTATTCTGCTTGCTACCGGTAACCAATGGCGTTCCTCTGGAGTCGGTAATGAGATTGCGTCTGCTTATGTTAAAATGAACGATTTGGATGACAGAGTTGGTGGCTTGGTGACCGACTTTGCAGTTGCTACGAAGGTAGGTGCCGGATTGGCAGCTTAGAGCAAAGTGGGTGTCTGCAGAAGGACTCAGACAGGTTTGAAGAACAGACAATGAAGTGGCAGATGGAATACAGTGTAGGGACTGCGGTCTGCAGTCAGGTACTCAGGCTCACTCAGCATAATGTTACACGAACATTATTAGCAAAACACTCTGACACGATACTGGTTTCATTTTATTACAGACAAAAAAGCCAGTTTGGTACTACAAGTCAACTACATTTTCACATTGGTGGATATGTGTGCTGACACCTCTCGCTATCGGTAAAAACTGTGACGAGAACCCAATGTTTTTTTTAATATGGACTGTGCCTTTAAAATGAAAAAAGTGTGTGTACACTGATTTAGAGAGAGAGAGAGAACCGAACTGCTCGAGAGTCTCCATAGTTACAGAAGGGCGGAGCTATAGAATGTACAGCTGATGTTCAGCATGCTTGGGACACATATAAGGTCGGCTAGATTTTCAGACAGACACACAGACACACGGAAGACACGGAAAGAAATACAGAAGAAATAGACACTGGTTGAGCTTTCAGTGCCAATGAAATGGCGGGTTTTGCTCGCAGTGTGGTAAGGGGGTGACCGGCGGAAAGCTACCGGAGTTTTTAACCCTTGCCTGGGTTGACAGATTTACCGCGTGAAAACGGAACTCTCTTTTGTGTGGTCACAGTCGGCGACTTTAACGGAGACTTCGGAGAAAAACGTGGGAAGAATCGACGGCATCGGCACCTGGAAGTCAAAGCACCTCTCTCCCTCTCTGTCTCTCTCTCTCTCTCTCTCTCTCTCTCTCTCTCTCTCTCTCTCTCTCTCTCTCTCTCTCTCTCTCTCTCTCTATCAATCTCTCCCTCCCCCTCTCTCTCTCTCTCTCTCTCTCTCTCTCTCTCTCTCTCTCTCTCTCTCTCTCCGTCTCTTTCTCTCTATCAATCTCTCCCTCCCTCTCTCTCTCTCTCGCTCTCTCTCTCTGTATATATGCGTATATATACACATATACTCTACTAACCTGATTGATTTACATGATTTTATATTCAGAATATTTCGTAGATACAAATAAAATAGAGTTCGTAGCAAAAGACTCAGACTACAGGTGTGTTCCGTTTCTGCTGGTCCTTTTAACCAGTGACGTGGTACATAACAAAATTGGGGCCTGCGTCCGGGATATGAACAAATTGTTGGGAACAATTCTGAAAATTTGGCGGCGTGTTGATTGCCTGATTATCAATCGCATTGATCACTCTCCTTTGATTGGCTTGTGTGTGGAAAACAGCAGAAATGGATGTTGAGCAATTTCTGAAAATTATGACCCTGCGGCTTTGAAGAAAGCTGCAGAGCACGAATTGTGGAAAGCTGGTAATGAATTGAAACTTAAGGTAAAGAAGGGTATGACAAACGGAGAACTCTGACGGATAATAGCCGAGCACTATATTTCTACGAGAGAATTTAGTGAGGAGGAGTTAAAGGTGTTTACTTTAGGTAAAGAGGAGATCCATTTGCGACTGGGACAAATGAAGTTAGAGAGAATTACATTAGATAGAGAGTTCGAGAGAGAGCGAGAGAAATGGAAGCGACAAGATCAAACGCCAGGTAGCGGTAATGAGCAAATAGTACCAGCATTTGATGAAGCCGACGTCGACAGGTATTTCCTACACTTTGAAAAGGTGGCCCGGAGTCGGAAATGGCTGAGGGATCAGTGGGCTGTCATGTTACAAAGTGTGTTGAAGGGGAAGGTTCATCAGGCGTATTCTGCCCTGACCCTTGAACAGTCAGACGATTATGCCACAGTGAAAGGTGCAGTGCTTAAGGTTTACGAGTTGCTTCCGGAAGTGTTTTGACAAAAGTTCCGAGATTTGAGGAAGTCTTGGAATCAAGCCGATGTGGAGTTTGCCCATTAAAAACGGGTGTACTTCGATCGTTGACCTACCTCAAAAAGGGCGAAAGAGAATATTGACAATTTAATAGATTTGATATTGATCGTAGAAGTTAAACCGGTGGAATGCTGTTGGAGTGGTTAACCCTTGCCTGGGTTGATAGCTTTACCGCGTGAAGATGGGAAACCCATTGGTGTGGTCACAATCGGTAACTTTAACAGGACTTCGGAGGACAACGGAAAGATCGACGGCATCGGCTTACTTGGGAAACAAGTCACCTCTCTCTCTCTCTGCTCTATTCTACTCACCTTAATATCACGAACTGAACTGACGTCATTGCTATACCATCGTAAGAATATTATTTACCACCAAAGATGGAAGAAATTTGGGGTTTTATAGTTAGACACTTATATATGCATAAACACTGCCAACCTATTTGATTTATCTAGTTTTATATTACTATATTACGTAGATACTAATAAATAGAGGTTTGTTTGTAGCAATACCAGACTCCAGGTGTGTTCCATTTATGCTGTTTCTTTTAACCCATTACGCAGCACTTAACAAAACCGTTCCAACCGATACATCACACCGCATTTCTGTAACCCCTTGGACCCCTACAGCACTCGGCATCTCCGCCAAACCTCCATCATCCACCCTGGTGCATTCAGACGACAGCAGATCCGAGAAAGATACCGTCCTGTCAGATTGCATGGCTCATAAAACACTGTTGGCCAGTAGAAACTACAGACTGATCAAGGACTGGGGAAGCAGATAAACCAGTTCTCTCTGTCTTCCCCATTTTGTGAACTATGAAGACCGGAATAATTGAATCAGAGGAACAGAATGTGGACACAGGAAGCTTCAGGTAATGATCTGCTAAACCTGAGACCATTCTCAAACAGGTCGCCATTTGTTATGTAAAGGGTGTGGACTCAGAACTGATTCTTGACTCTGGGACAATCTAATCAGAGCAATAAACCTAAGACCATGCTCAGAGGAGCAGCTACTTGTTATGTGAAATGCCAGACATATCAAAGAAGCAATCTGTAGTCTCGTTAGACTCTGTCTGGGTTGCCTCATTTGACCGGTTCGGACCAGTCAGGGTGTAAAGATACGAATACACAAGGTTGGGGTGGGCAGAGCCAAATAAAATATGTCGGTTGTAGCTCTATACAATGATCAGTAACCAGGTGACCCAGGTAGGTCAGGTGACCTTGAGCCAATGGTTTGGTGATCCAGTGACTCAATTGATGAGGAACAATATAAGATTCCGGTGCTTCAGATATGCCGGGGTGATAACTCTCCAGCGGCCAGAGACCAACCATTGCCGAAAAGTAGGACCACACGGACACGTGCAGTTCGGGAACATGAGGATAGGAAGATGATGAGAGGCATTGATCGTGTGGATAGTCAGAGGCTTTTTCCCAGGGCTGAAATGGTTGCCACAAGAGGACACAGTTTGAAGAGGCTGGGGAACCGGTACAGAAGAGATGTCAGGGGTAAGTTTTTTTTTACTCAGAGAGTGGCGAGGGCGTAGAATAGGCTGCTGGCAACAGTGGTGGAGGTGGATACGATTGGGTCTTTTTAATTAGAAAAATTGAGGGCTATAGGTAAGCCTAGTCAATTCTAAGGTAGGGACATGTCCGGCACAACTTTGTGGGCCGAAGGCCCTGTATTGTGCTGTAGATTTTCGATGTTTCCTTGGAATGTCTTGCCAGCGTAGTCTCTTTTCACTGGTAATACCTTTTCACTTCATTGACTGTTCATCGAGTGTCAGGGTTTCCAGTAGGGTGCACACATGAAGATAGTGTGTAAATTTACGTGCTTTTAGTAGAAATAGTAAAAGTAACTTGTTGGTTAATACAGATTCTCTGTATCTCATTGATCATTGTAACAAGGGATGATTCTTGTCACAGTGGCGTCCATCATTAACATTGCCCACGAACAGGACGTGCCCTCTTTCACAGTATTACCATCGGGAAGGCGATAGAGAAGCCTAAAAGCTCAGGCTCAGAAATTCCGGAACAGCATGTTTCCCCGCTGCCACCTGTAACCAGTTTTGTCTTCTCTTGATTTATTTATACAGTATTTCATTGTACTGCTACCGTAAAGTTAACAATTTCGCGACGTTTGTCTGTGATATTAAATCTGGTTCTGATTCTTTAAGTGTACATTTGAAACCTTTAATTCATATTCAGATGCAGGGGCGATGTGTTAGATCAAACTTACGTTAGTTGAAAGCCTATCAGAACCTCGTGTACTGTGCTGTAATATTCTATAAGCTGTGCTCGATCGAGCGTACCGTATCTTGCTATAGTTCAGTAAGTCGATTAATTATTTAAAGCTATGACGCCTTGTTTTTCCAGTCTACTCTCAACGTGTCGGATAATAAACAGCAGGAAAATAATAAAATAAAACAACAGTAGGACATAAATATCAGTACCGACCGCTGGATGATCTCGATAGCTTTATAGACAATATACAATAGGTGCAGAAGTAGACAATTCGTCCCTTCCAGCCTGCACTGCCATTCTGAGATCATGGCTGATCATGTACTATTAATACCCGGTTCCTGCCTTGTCCCATATCCTTTGATTCCCCTATCCATAACATACCTATCTAGCTCATTCTTGAAAGCATCCAGAGAATTGGCCTCCACTGCCTTCTGAGGCAGTGCATTCCACACCTCCACAATTCTCTGGGGGAAGAAGTTTTTCCTTAACTCCGTCGTAAATGACCCACCCCTTATACTTAAACCATGCCCTCTGGTACTGGACTGTCCCAGCATCTGGAACATATTTCCTGCCTCTTTCTTGTCCAAACCCTTAATAATCTTGTAGGGTTCAATCAGAACCCCTCTCAATCGCCTTAATTCCAGCGTGTACAAGCACAGTTTCTCTAACCTCTCTGCGTAAGACAGTCCGGACATCCCAGGAATTAACCTCGTGAATCTACGCTGCACTTTCTCTACAGCCAGGATGTCCTTCCTTAACCCTGGAGACCAAAACTGTACACAATACTCCAGGTGTGGCCTCACCAGGGCCCTGTACAAATGCAAAAGGATTTCATTGCTCTCGCACTCAATTCCCTTTGTAATAAAGGCCAACAATCCATTAGCCTTCTTCACAGCCTGCTGCACTTGCTCATTCACCATCAGTGACTGATGAACAAGGACTCCTAGATCTCTTTGTATTTGTCACTTACTCTACACCGTTCAGATAATAATCTGCCTTCCTATTCTTGCTCCCAATATGGATAACCTCACACTTATTCACATTAAACGTCATCTGCCAAGTATCTGCCCATTCACCCAGCCTATCCAAGTCTGCCTGAATTCTCCTAACATCCTCATCACATGTCACACTGCCACCCAGCTTCGTATCATCAGCAAACGTACTGATGCTATTCTTAATGCATTTATCTAAATCGTTGATGTAAATATTAAGCAAAGGTGGTCCCAATAGCGGGCCCTGTGGCACCCCACTAGTCACCACCTGCCATTACGAGAAACACTCATTCACCGCTAACCTTTGCTTTCTATCTGCCAACCGGTTTTCTATCCATGTCAATATCTTCCCCCAAATACCATGAGCTCTGATTATACCCAGCAATCTCCTATGTGGGACCTTATCAAATGCCTTCTGAAAATCAAGGTACACTACATCCAGTCGATCTCCCTTGTCTAACCTCCTGGCTACATCCTCGAAAAACTCCAATAGATTAGTCAAGCATGATTTGCCCTTGGTAAATCCATGCAGGCTCGGCCCAATCCCGTCACTGCTATCTAGATATGCCACTATTTCATCTTTAATAATGGACTCAAGCATCTTCACCACTACTGATGCTAGGCTAACAGGGCGATAGTTGTCTGTTTTCTCCCTCCCTCCTTTCTTAAAAAGTGGTACAACATTAGCGATTCTCCAATCCTCAGGATCTGATCCTGAATCTAAGGAACATTGGAAAATGATTAACAATGCATCTGCAATTTCCAGTGCCACCTCCTTTAGTACCCTGGGATGCAGACCATCTGGACCTGGGGACTTGTTAGCCTTCAGTCCCATTAATCTACTCATCACCGTGTCCTTCCTAATGTCAATCTGTTTCAGTTTCTCTATTACCCTATGTCCTTGGCCCATCTATACATTTGCGAGATCGCTTGTCTCTTCCCTAGTGAAGAGAGATCTACTTATTAAATTATTCTGCCATTTCTGTTTCCTATAACAGTTTCACCCAATTCATTCTACAAAGGCCTTAACTATCTTCTTTCTCTTCACATACCTAGAAAAGCTTTTGCTATCCTCCTTTATGTTCCTGGCTAGCTTGCGTTCATACCTCATTTTTTCTCCCCATATTGCCTTTTTAGTTAAGTTCTGTTGTTCCTTCAAAATTTTCCAATCATCTGTCTTCCCACTCACCTTAGCTCTGTCATACTTTTTTTTTAATGCTATGCAATCTCTGACATCTTTTGTCAACCACTGTCGCCCCTTTCCCCCGTTTGAATCCTTCCTTCTCCGGGGGATGAACTGATTTTGCACCTTGTGCATTATCCCCAAGAATACCTGCATTGCTGTGAAGGGACTTTGCTTGGAAGGGACTCGCCAATTATTACGTAATGAGGAAATGCCCTCGGTGTTAGGACTACGCTGGTCATGAGGTATGAAGGGAAATATCTGGACAAACAGGAACATTAGCTATAGTCAGGATGGGCCAGTGCGTAGTAGGTCGTG
Source organism: Hypanus sabinus (assembly GCF_030144855.1). NCBI lineage: Eukaryota > Metazoa > Chordata > Chondrichthyes > Myliobatiformes > Dasyatidae > Hypanus > Hypanus sabinus. The sequence goes on from NW_026781337.1 coordinate 370,900, forward strand.
TCTAGCCAATCTCACAGAGCTTTACGAGGTAGTTACCTGGAATGGTGTGGTAGGCAAGGCAGTGGAAGCCGTCTAACAGGGACTTCAGCCAGGAATTTCTCAAGGTTCCGTAAAGAAGGATGCTCGAGAAGATTCAGTCGCTTGGCTTTCACGATGAACTATTAAACTGCCTTCTCCATTGGCTCCGTTGGAGAAACTAGAAAGTAGTAATAAATGGTTGTCTCTCTGATTGGGGACCTGTGACGAGTGGAGTGCCGCATGGATCATTGCTGTCAGCATTGATTGATGTTTGTCATCTATATTAACGATGTGGATAATTTTGTCTTTAACTGGATCAGCAAACTGCCGATGACAGCAGCATTACCTGTGTAGTTGCCAGCGAGGAAGAGTCCCAGGGCATGGTACCGGAAAAGGGATCTGGACCAGCTGGAACAATGGGCTGAAAAACAGCGGATCGGATTTAACGCAGACAAGTGTTACATGTTGCACTTTCGGCGGACCAGCCAGGGTTGGTCTGACACAATGAGAAATAGGGCACTGAAGAGTACGATAGAACAAACGAATCTGGGAATGCAGGTCCATAATTCACTGAAATTACGGCACAGTTATAAAGGGTCGTAAAAACAGCTTTTCGCACTTTGGTCTTCATAGAGCAAGGAACTGAGTACAGGAGTTGGGATGTTATGTTGATGCTATTTACGACTTTACAGATGCCTAATTTGGAAAAAAGGTATGTTTCCGATTTTGCCGGGACTGGACATGTTGAATTAGAAGGGAATATTACAGATGTTAGAACTTTATCCCCGAGCGGTTTAGAAGACTGAAGGGGGATTTGATAGAGGTAGACAACATTAAGAGGTGTATAGAGAGTGTAAATGCAAGCGGGCTTTCTCCACTGATGCCGGGCAAGTATACAACTGGAGATCATGGGTGAATTGTGAAATGTGAAATATTTAAGGGAAACATGACTGGAAACTTCTTCACTCAGATGGTGGTCAGACTGTGGACAGTGCTGCCAATGCGAGTGATAATTGAGATTACGATTTCAACGTTTAAGAGTTGATTTGATAAGTACACGGATGAGAGGGATATGGATGGCCATGGTCCGGGTGAGGTCGATGGCAGTAGGCAGTGTAAATAATTCCTCACTGGCCTGACGGGCTGAAGACCCTGTTTCTGTGCACTGGTTTCCTGTGGCTGTCTGTCTGTACGTCTGGGTTAGATCTTTACTGTCTCACTGCACCGAACAATCTAGAAAGTAGTTGATACTGTTAGATCCCTTTGTCCTTGCACTCACTGAAGCATGGAGACTGAGTGAAATGGATGGTTATAGCAGGAGAAGAATGAAGTGCAGATGTGAGATGATAAAGGGGTATCACACTAGAGGAATATACCTTCACTCATTCAGTAAGGCGGTAAAGGCAATAGTTCCGGGCTGGAGGTGTGTGTGACAGTGATCCCAGTACAGTGAACAAATCTGTTGCTTCAGCGGTGGTAATGGGGATCATTAGACTCGATACTATACAACAAGGGGTTCATTTAATCCGAATCCTATCATTAATCAGAAATTGGACGTGGGAAACCCTGGAAGTCGTTGGATGTTTGGAGTTGTGAAGACGTCATATTTTAATTGTGTTGAATATTAATTTCTGGACGATACGTTACTTTCTGCTTCTCTTTGTCTTGGAGTCGGAAGGCTATAATAAATGTGTTATGATTACAATTACAGATGTTTGTTAACGGTTGAACAAATAAGATCTTGCCATATTTTTAAAATATGATTGCATTGCGGATTTAAGATATTGCAGGAGGTGTGGACATATGTGAGTTCAATTGAAAGAGAAAGAAAAATACGACGGTCATGAATGGCTATATGGGAGTCATGCGTTTCTTTAGTTTGTTTTCGGTGGGCGATTGAATTTATCACCTTTTTCATCATACGTGTTGCAGAAAATTTGTGTCTTCTTGCGATAAGTGATATCTAGGAACTGATGCGAAATTCGTTGGCTGCGTATCCTTCCGGAATTCTGTGAAGTGTCAGTGTATATGAGCCTCAGCTGTCCATATCTCACTATCCTAAATTCATCAGAATACGTCTTGAGGCGTTTTGCTTTGGAAGTTGTTTATTCTGCATTCTCCATTTGCCTGCGATGGTTTTGAAGGAAGACAAGTGTGAGATCGGGTGTTTGCTTTACTCTCGCTGTGTTTTTCTTTTGTGAGGTTTTGGATGTTTCATTTATTATTGATTTCAGGTGGGAACACGGGCTCTATACTGGCTATGTGGATTCAGGGTTAAAAGGATCGAAATTTGACTGCTTCTACACCCGATACTACACCTGTATGACTACGCCGGTAAAAGGTGCACCCAGCTGCAGATCCTGAAAAAAACGAGTTAGGCAACTGGAGCTGGAGCTAAATGAACATCGGATAGTTCGTGAGGCAGAGGCAGAAATAAACAACAGTTACTGAAAGATAGTCACCACTAAAAATTAGGAGGCAGGTAGCTGGGTGACTGTCAGGAGAGGGAAGGGATATAGACAGAATGAGCAGAGAACCGCCGTGGCCGTTCCCATCAACAATAAGAATACCGTTTTGGATACTGTTGGTGGAGATGACCTACCGGGAAAAAGATGCAGTGGTCGCGTCTCTGGCACCGAGACTGGACCCGCTGCTCAGAAGGTAAGGAGGGAAAAGAGGAGAGCAGTAGTGATAGGGGATTGGATAGTTAGGGTGACAGATAAGAGGCTCTGTGGAAGAGATCGGTGAGTTCCGGATGGACCGTGGCCTCCCTGGAACCGTGGTCCGCGATATCTCGGATCGAGTTCTCAGTATCCTCAAGAGGGAGTGTGAGCACCGGGATGTCATGGTCCTTGTACGTACCAAAGACGTGGCTAGGAAGAGTGAGGAAGTCCTGAAAGGTGAGTCTAGGCAGTTAGGCGCAAAGTTAAAGGACAGGACCTCCAGGATAGCAATGTCAGGATTGCTACCAGTGCCGCGTGCAGGAGGGATAGGAAATAGTAAGATAGTGCAGATCAGCACGTGGCTGAAGGGATGTTGCAGGAGGGAGTTATAGATAATTGGGTAGTTTTCCAGGGAAGGTGGGACCTGTTCCGGCGCGACGGTTTAAATCTGAACTGGAGGGGGACAGATATTCTTGCAGGTGGGTTTGCTAGAGAGGCTCTAGTCTATTTAAACTAGATACAATGGGGGCGGGGACCCAGACTGTAGGAACAGATGCAGTGAAGAAGGAAAAAAAAAGAAGATGGTAAAGTTGTTTGCATCGTTAGTGACAAACAGAGAGTAAGAGCTGGATAATTTCTTAAATGCATTTATTTTAATGCTAAGAGCATTGGGAGAAAGGTGGATGAGCTTAGTGCATAGAGTAATACCTGGAAATATGATGTTGTAGTGAAACATGGTTGCAGGACGGGTGTGATTGGCAACTAAATGTTCCTCTATTTCGATGCTTCAAGGTGTGATAGAATCGGAGGGACAAGAGGGGGAGGTGCTGCATTGCGTGTCAGAGAAAATATTACAGCGGTGCTCTGGCAGGATAGATTAGTGGGCTCGTCTAGGGAAATTATTTGGGTGCAATTGAGGAATGGGAAAAGTGTAGTCACACTTATAGGAGTGTATTATAGACCACCTGATGGGGAGTGAAAATTGGAGGAGCAAATTTGTAAGGAGACGGCAAATATTTGCAGTAAGCGCAAGTTTGTGATTGTGGGAGAATTTAAGTTTCCGAACACAGGCTGAGAAATCCATACTGTTAAAGGTCTGGACGGATTGAATTGTGTAAAATGTGGGCGGTATAGGTTTTTCCAGCAATACATAAAGGTACCAACGAGAGAAGGAGCAGTATTGCATCTCCTGTTAGTTTATGACATAGGTCAAGTGAGGGAGGTATGTCCTGGGGAGCACTTCGGGTCCAGTGATCACAATACCATTAGTTTCAGTATAATTATGGAGAAGGATATGTCTGGACCCAGGGTTGAGATTTTTGATTGGAGAAAGGCTAACTTTGAGGAGATGCGAAAGGGTTTAGAAGGAGTGGATTGGGACAATTAGTTTTATGGGAAGGATGTAATGCAGAAATGGAGGTAATTTAAAGGTGAACATTTGAGGATACAGAATCTTTATGTTCCTGTTACGTTGAAAGCAAAGTCTGAAAGTTTGAGACAGTCAATATTAAGGGATATTGGAAACTTGGTTCGGAAAAAGAGAGATATCTACAATAAATATAGGGAGCATGGAGTAAATGAGGTGCTCGAGGAATGTAAAGAATGCAAAAAGAATCTTAAGAAAGAAATTAGAAAAGCTAAAAGAAGATACGAGGTTGCTTTGGCAAGAAAAGTGTAAATCAATTGAAAGAGTTTCTACAGTTATATTAATAGCAAAAGGATAGTGAGGGATAAAATTGGTCCCTTAGAGAATCAGAGTGGACAGCTATGTGTGGAGCCGAATTAGATGGGACAGATTTTGAACAATTTCATTGCTTCAGTATTCACTAAAGGTATTGAAATGCGTAAGGTAAGGGAAACAAGTAGAGAAGTTATGGAAACTATGACGATTAAAGAGGAGGAATACTGGCGCTTTTAAGGAATATAAAAGTGGATACATCTCCTGGTCCTGACCGGATATTCCCTAGGACCTTGAGGGAGGTTAGTGTAGAAATAGCAGCGGCTCCGAAAGAAATATTTCAGATGTCATTCGAAACGGGGATGGTGCCGGAGGATTGGCGTATTGGTCATGTTATTCCATTGTTTATAAAGGATAAACCTAGCAATTATCGGCCTGTAAGTTTGACGTCAGTGGTGGGTAAATTAATGGAAAGTATTCTTAGAGATGGTATATATAGTTATCTGGATAGATAGTGTCTGATTAGGAACAGTCGACATGGTTTTGTGCGTGGAAGGTCATGTTTCACAAAACTTATTGAATATTTTGAAGAAGGTAGCAGGAAAGTTGACGACTGTAATGCGGCCGTTGTTTTCTACATGGACTTCAGTAAGGCCTTTGGCAAGGTTCCACATGGAAGGTTAGTTAGGAAGGTTCCAACGTTCGGTATTTCAGATTTGTCGGATTGGAGGCCGGCAACGAGTGGTGTGCCTCAAGGATCTGTACTGGGTCCAATACAGTAGTTTCTTGTCATATACAGTAATGATCTAGATGATGGGGCGGTAAATTGGATTAGTAAGTACGCAGATTATACTAAGATAGGTGACGTTGTGGATAATGAAGTAGGTTTTCAAAGCTCTCAGAGAGATTTCGGCCAGTTAGAAGAGTGGACTGAAAGGTAGCAGATGGAGTTTAATGCTGATCAGTGTGAGGTGCTACATTTTGATAAGAATATTCAAAATAGGACATACATGGTAAATAGTAGGGCATTGAAGAATGCAGTAGAACAGAGTGATCCAAGAATAATGGTGCATGGTTCCCCAAAGGTGGAATTTCATGTGGTTACTGTGGTGAAGGAAGCTTTTGGTATGCTGGCATTTATAAATCAGACCATTGAGTATAGGAGTTGGGATGTAACGCTAAAATTGTACACGGCTTTGGTCAGGCCAATTTGGAGAATTGTGCTCAGTTCTGGTCACCGAATATAGCAAATATGTCAACAAAATAGACAGAGTACAGAGAGGATTTACTAGAATGTTACCTGGGGGGTTTAAGGACCTTACGTTACAGAGAAAGTTTGAACAAGTTAGGTCTTCATTCTTTGGAGCGTAAAACGTTGAAGGGGGACTTGATGGAGGTACTTAAAAGTACGGGGGGGGGGTAGATAGAGTTGACGTGGATAGTTTTTTTCCATTGAAAGTAGGGGAGATTCAAACAACAGGACATGAGTTGAGAGTTAGGGGCCAAAAGATTAGGGGTAACACGTGGGGGAACTTCGTTACTCAGAGAGTGGTAGCTGTGCGGAACGAGTTCCAGTAGAAGTGGTAAAGGCTATTTCGGTATTGTCATTTAAAGTAAAATTGGATAGATATATGGACAGGAAAGGAATGGAGTGTTATGGGCTGAGTGCAGGTCGGTGGTTCGAGGTGCGAGTAAGCGTTCGGCACGAACTAGAAGGGCCGAGATGGCCTGTTTCCGTGCTGCAATTTTTATATTGTTATCTGGATATATGATAAAACCACGATTCAGAGGAAAATTGGCATTAGGATAAAATGTTGTGTACTTGGATTGGGAATTTGGAATTGGCATTTTGGAAGGCTGGCTCTTTTAACGAGCATCAAAAGCTGCTGCCGAACACTTTGAAATGCGGGTTTTAAATTGTAGGGTTCCATTGGAAAACACGTTTTGAAGTCATTGTAGCATCTGCCCTGTAATCTGTAAATTGCAGGTCAGTTCAGAGACCGTGGCAATGCAGTCAATACCTCAGCGATTTGCTTACGTCGTGAGCCCTAATTCCATAAATTATCCAGATGCAGCTGGGTGGTCAGATTAAATCGATTCTTTCCCTCTATAACTAGAGTCCAAATAGAGTTATAAATTTTACCAAAATTTCGACCCTCCTTGCAGAACACGGGTGCCCGCTGTCTTCCAGCCAGAATTCAGTCTGTCTACTACATCATTCAATTCCACATCAACGCAGCCAGGTTTCTCCGGATCCCATGCCTCCTGACTTCCTGAATGTTTCTACTATTGGGAACGGATCAGGCGCCTTATCAAAATTAATACATCAACATCGACTGTTCTCATTCATCTGTTTGTTTCTCACTGTTTCAAATAATTCAGTCTGGTTCATTAAGGGCAATATGTCCCTCAAAAAGCCACGTTGACTCTCCGTATCTGGACTACGTTTCTCCAAATGCCCATAAATTCCCTCCACAATAGTTTTCTCCAATAGATTACCCACTACTGACATAATATTCACTGGTCACCAATTCGAAAGTGTGTGCCTATTATCTTTCGTCAACAGCGGGATTACATTTGCCGTTTCCAAATCTTCAAAGTTTACTTCCAGGGCCAGCGAAGCCACAAATATCTTGTCCAAAAGTGTACCAATATCTTCGCTGGCCTTCCAAAATTATCTGGACTATATCCCTTCCGGTATCGATGAATCATTTATAATAATGTTTCCCAAGTTTAGAGCGCGTCTTTTTTCTGAGCCTCAGCATTTTCGACCATATCTGCCTTTTTACGCTGTGTTCACATTCATAAATATATTCGGTGAGGAGCTTCACCGCCTCCTTGACTCCAGACATAAGTTTTCCTCTGACCTTCCCTCACTCTCTTCACTCTCATTCTGTTCTTCACAGTACAACTCTCCAAGGGTTCTCAAGTCCCCTTCTACCTCTTCGAAGACCATTGTTATTTTTTTTTCCTGTCTGCATTGTGACTCGCCATAACCCTACCCGATCTTTTCTTCCTAAAACTGAAGTATCTTTCTTTCATCCTCCTGCCGAGCTGTTCCAACTTTCTTGTCAGCCAGGGTTACTTTACGCTATCATCCTTTCCCTGCATCAATGAGACAGACTCTTACTGTACCCAATGTCAGTGCTTTCTAAGCAATCCCTATATATCTGTTGTGTATTTCTCTGAGTGCATCATTTCCCAATGTACATTCCCAAGTTCCTGCAAGGTAGCACCATAGATTGCAGACCCCAAATTCCATACTCTCTCGTCCTACCCCTGTGCAAGGTAAATATCGGGGAGTTCTGCACTATCGTTCTGATATGCTGACCGGCGGAGAGATCTGTCGCCTGATTCGTTTCCTTTTCTAACATTAGGTCCGGCCTGGACTCTTCGCCTGTCCGCCTGTCTTCTTGTAGTGACATGAATCTTTCCTGGATGCTACTGAGGAATTATGCCATATGCCTGGTCATACGCTGTGTAATATATAATACATACATAATATTGTGTAAGTCTCAGCTGCCTGTGTCAATAACATGGGGCATGTCAAAGATCCGTTTCCCGATCGGTTCCTCACTGTTCCCGTTGTGGGGTTTTTTATGTGTTAATTTGGTGGGCGGCAGTATAGAATACTCCTGATAGCGTGCTCTCTCGCTTCATGTATCTGTGCTTGTCTCCCAGTCTATTAACAAATGAACGCTCCACGTTGTCCTACCTTTCTGCAGCAGCGATACCATCCCTGGTTTCCCATCACTCCCTTTACACCCCTTTACTCGGCTCTGTACATTTTTTCAACATCTAAACCCGGAAAGTCCTGAAGCCATTCCTGCCCATTGTGACAGCCGAGTGTCTGAGATAGTTTGGAACACACCTGAAGCAATGTAACAAACACTCCAGTTTGTATTGCTACCTATCTGAATTGTATGAAGTCAGCAATTTTCCGCCAATTCTGCAATTTCCGGTTGACCAGGCATATGTTTGTAAGAATTTATAACATACTTGCCAAAGCTGTTCATTGCAAAATGGCTTTATTTGAAAACTTCGCTGAATTCTCATTAGACGCGCGCGTCATCTGCACAGATGGCCATTTAATGTAAACACATACATCATTCCTTTCCTCAGCTCTTCTCTGAATTTCCTCTGTGTCAGTGTATAGATACAAGTATTGGTGCACATGCTGAATACTTGCAACATGAACCCAAATTGTTGTAGGATGTATACCGGGGAACTCAAATATCTGTCCTCGTAAAAATAGTTTTCCTTTTGCCATTTCAGGGAATGGGCTACAGAGGGCATCCAAAATAATATGAAATTAGCTGATATAGAAAACAACAAAATCATCGATTTTCTGCGTTTTTCCACCTCGGCATCTTTCTGATTGTCGCCGCTGTTCCGAAGCCTTCTGCGGACTCTATTTGCCACAACGATATGTCTTACGGTTAACCCGTTAAACACCAGGATTAAGCCGATTGGTAGCAATGGTGTTAAAATGCTCTGCAGTAATGTGTATGCTCTCCACACGGGTGAAGTAACGTATTCATATTTGGCGGTGCACCGCCACGGCGTGTTATCAATGATGACGTAAGGTACAATGGCAAAGTAACCCGGGACACATTTCCCGCAGCTCACTATAACCACGGTAACGATAACCACCGTTGCTGTTCTCTCAGTGCAGTATCGCTCCCGCAGCTTTCGACAACATATTGCGATAAAGCGATCGAAGGTAAAAATGACCGTGAACCAAACAGAACAGTCCGTCGTTACGACCCGAAACACAACTGTTAGAGCGCATACAGGAGTGATGAGCAGGGATCTGGAATAAATGTAGATATTATTGGTCTGGTCCACTAAAGCGAATACGATAACCACCATCAGATCCGCTGTTGCCATTCCAACCAGGTAACGGGTGATGCATTTGGAGAGTCCGCATTTTCCGCGAGATAGGATCACAATCGCCGTTAAATTAACTGCAACAAATTGGAAAAAATATAAATATAATCAGAATAAAGGAAGATATTGTTAGTCTGTTCCATAAAGCAACAATGATAACCACCAACTGATCCCTTGTTTCCAATCCAAACAGGTAACTACAAAAAATGTGAAAACAAAATATGGTCAGCAGCAACTCTCTCAATGCCCCCAGCTATGGTCTGTTTGGAAGTGGGAATCGGGAATCCAGTGTGTGCCGTCTCGGTCGCTGCACTCCGGCTGGAGGACAATGACGGATGTGAGTGTCAGTGGATTGGCGACCTTCCCACAGTTTAGAGCGAGGCGTCCGAGTTCCACGACTCACGGACCGGGGAGCAGTCGATCGCTCCTGTAAACAACACCATTTCCATTATTAGAGGTGAAATACTTGAAGGGATTGTTTGTAGCGGCAAGGAGGTGGAGTCACGGAGATATAAAGCACGAGTTCTCATTTACTGACTTGCAGAAGAACAGTCCGACGTGTCGAAATTAGACTGGACCGTCATTTATATAAGCTGCCACTTTGTTATAAGGTCGGAGTTTCTGCACTGATAGAGACTCGGACCTGGAAAAGCGGAGATCAGCATCACTTCAGAAAGCCTAGCGAGGTGAAATTATGAATCAATGTCAATATCGACAACAACTTAATTGAGAAAAGAGGAAAACAATGCGATCGAAATATAGAAAAAAGAAATAAAACCATTAGATGCCTGAATCCTCCATTCCGGAAACACGTTTCAGCCGATGGTAGCATCTGTGCTTAGTAACAGTGCGGATACCGCAGCAGAGTAACGACGGCACCATACATAAAGTGACCAGCTTCGGCATCTTACCGGGGACACCAACTGCTACAAGAGTGGGATAGAAAATGCCCGCGATGTAGTAAATCGCCGCATATCCCATATTCCGTCAGAAGCAGCGTTCAGTTGTACAGAACGTTTCAGCTGCTCAGATTGACTGGTGATCGGTTTAGCAGACTTTTATTGAGGAGAGAGCAATTCCACTGAGGCAATTAGCGTGGCTATCACGTCAGGGACATTAGTGACAACCAACTGCACAAACACTTACGTTAAACTATTTTTACTTACTCTGTCCCCGTGTCCTGAATTTGACTCATCAAGGGATTTTGCAATCTATTTACTTTAAAACAAAATATGATGTGCCTTTTTCCATGTTATTTTCCATGATACCTGGCTTCAGCATATAAGTATCATATTTTACATTGTTGTTGTTTTAAAACAGGCATTCATATTGAAGTCGATTTATTTTGTAATATTTGACCGTGCACATTACCTTCTGAAATTGAGGGAAGGAGTTTGTTCTGGTGGGTGTAATGGTGATCACTTCTTTATTAAAGGGACATTCGTTCATTCTTTTCTTTCCTTTGTTCCAGTCATTCCGGGCGGTGTAACTGATGGAAATGACAATGACAGCTGACGTGTATTACAATAACACTGCACTTACATTCCATCAAACACTGTAAAAGATCCACAGCGATATTCCAGAGACTTATGATCAAAAACGGAATTTGTC